>NC_084609.1:15866150-16166150 GCF_033807715.1 Cololabis saira | reverse complement strand
TCCTCGAGGCCTTTCAGCAGGACTGTGGACACACACACACACACAAGTCAACATCACTGACGTCTGCTGCGCGTGTTTGTGTCACATAGTAGTGGGCGGTATGGACTAAAAAATGTATCACGATAATTTCTGACATTTATCCTGATAACGATAAAAATTACGATAAAGAAATACCAATTCAACTCCACCTTTGTAACTATAAATCTATCACCACATTCAGTCTTTGGAGCCCCCAAAACACTGCTCTAAAAGAATACTAAATACTACTAAACTACACCAATTAAATTGAATTAATAAAAACCAATTAAATGAGTTACACCACATATTTGACAGATTTCTCCTCCTGGGTGGACATGTGTTTTAATAGTGAGGGTTGAGACATGCAGTGGTTACGTCAGTGACGAGGAGCGTACCGCTGAAGGGGATGTCCTTGTGATTGGCCACTTGTCTCTTGATGCTCCACCACTTGGATCGCAGCCACTGAGGGGAGCGGACGCTGCTCCAGCCCCACGCCAGGTCCTCCCACTTGATGTCGTTTTCATCCTCCACTCTCAGGACAGAAATCCTGGAAAGACAAAAAAAAGCTGGTCTTGTAAATAACAGAATGATAAGAATGATAATGCTTCTTAGGTGTTTATTCAGAGCTCAGAAGTCAATATCTCTGAAAGTGCCAAGTGCAACATCAATTTGTTTATTTTTGTTGCAAAGTGGGACGTTTTACTTGGGGCTCAGTGGAGATTTACCGTACTCATTTTTGGAGCAGGCCTCTAGTGGTCATGCACGGTACTGCAAGTGTCGATACAGGTTCACCTTCTTTACAGGCAGTACTCGAGTTGTAAAAAACAATCAGGGGGGATGGTGGATTTTATCATATGGGGACAGATAATTTGTTCTGATTACAAATAATATAATATATTACAAATAATAGCAGTGACCAAAACACCTGCAGAAATACTGCAGGAATGACATAGCAGCAGTTAAATGCAGCCTTCTGTAAGCTTTAAATATCCACTGGACTTACATCAAATACATCAAAACACAACAATAAAAAAAGTTTTCTGAACTTATCAATATGACTCTGTCCTTCACAGGATAAGTAAAATGGATCATTGCAAAAACTCAAAATAGAATATTTGTCCTATTTCTGTTAAAATGTCTCATTTTAGTAAAAAAAATCTTATTACACTTAAAACAACAATTTTCACCTGTTTCAAGTAGATTTTCACTTTTCACTCAAAAAATCTTGTTCCACTGGCAGACAAATCTGCCAGTGGAACAAGATTTTTTTTGCTTGTAATGAGAAGATAAATCTTGTCCCACTGGCAGATTTTTCTACTTATTTCAAGTGAAAAGGTACTTGAAACAGGTGAAAATTGTCAAATAAGTTATTTTTCTGGTGATGACTCTAAATGTTGAAATAGCAGTAAAACCACATTCATTGATGAAATGACATAAGGGATGGAAAGGGGGGATGGCAGTTTTACATGGGGATGATTTGGACCGTTTTTATTTCAGGGGGGATGCCATCCCCCCTCATCCCCCCTCATCCCCCCTCAACTCCAGTACTGGTTACAGGTGTTTTGCAAACACACACACTTGGTACCTGCGTACGAGGTTCAGGTCATCCTCCTTCGTCCACTCCGCTCCTCCGCTGTGTTTCCAGTTCAGGTAGTTCAGCCATTTAGATCGACACTGTTTCTCCGACCGCGTGCGAACCCGTTCAGCAACCGTTGCCCAGGAAACGCCCCCCGTGACCGCCGACCCCGGCGACACCCCCGCCATCTCGTACACCACTTCAGCGAGCCGCTTCTCCTCCTCTTCGCTCCATTTACCTGGTTTCCAGATGTGCAAGAGTGAAATGAAAGGTTTATGTTTTTTACTCTGATGAACGTGTTTGTCTGGAAACTTGATTAACAGGGTTTGTAAACCCCTCTGCACCTGTGTTGCACGTGTCCTTCATCAGCCGGCAGCGGTCTTTGACAGAAGAGGCGCTGCGGCCCAGAGCTGCTCCGATCGTCGCCCAGTCGTTCCCGTGTTTCTCTCTCAACCTGAAAAAAACGACAAAACAGACTAGAAGCAGCTCTTCTGCTAAACAATGCAGATGATTCACTAAAGATGTTTCACTCACGCTTTTAGCTTCTCTATCTCCTCAGGAGTGTACCTTATTGGGGAAAACAAACAGAACCAATCACAGATCAGACTGACAGATGTTGTGCGCGGCTCGGCTCCCCGGTGGACTCACCTGCCCACATGGTTGCGGTTGTCGTACATCCGTAAAACTCGCCTGTAGACGGCAAACAGAGGTCTGTTTAACCCCAACGCCACAGAGCGGTAGAAATCCTTCCTCTCCTCTTTGGACATCTCAAAAATGACCTCTGCGGGGTCTTGAATGCCGTGGCCCTGAACGCAGTTAGAAAAACCACATTCTACATCTCCAGATGTTGTAAAATCAGAGACGAGGAGAAACAGCGCCGAGGAGAGACGAGGAGAGACGTACCTTCACGTAGCGGTCGATGTTGCTCATCAGAATGTCAATCTCCTCTTTGGACCACATGCCCTGTTTCCACTTATGACCTAAAATATGAAACAAACAGAGTTTATTGTCAGTTAAAAGGAGAAAAGTTGCACTTGGTCTTCATGTTTTTACACAAAACATTTGTCACAGTGATCTGAACAACCTCCAAGTAAATGTGCTCTAAACCCCATAGTTCACAGTTTTTCTGGCTTCAGTTAAAAAATTAAACAAATCCAAAATAAAGTTCATATTTCTGGTTTAAAACAACCTCCAAATCCAGATTGAATCCAGATTAAAAACCTTTCAAATTAATGCCTAAAGTTTACAACTATTACAACTCCAGGTGCAAAACAAGTCTAAACAAATCTGGTCTAAACACTTGAAACATCTCCAAAACCAAGTCTGAATCTAGATAAAAACTAAAAATGTTAGATAATTTATTAAAACCACCCTTTAAAGGGAAAGTTCAGTTTTTTACAACCTGGACCTTATTTCTGGCATTTTTTATGGTCGTATAGACCATAAAAGACCTCTGACCTGCATGACGTCATCTCTGTGTGCGCATCCCGGACAGGTACAGCTAGACTTTGCTAACGTATACTCTGGCTCAAAACGGTAAGGACGTCCATCATATTCAAAGTCGTCGTCCACAACCTCAGAATTTGACAAATATTCAGACATGTTTCAAATAACTAACAGTAAACTAACAGTAGCGAACTCCAGCTGTACACAGTGCTGTGTCTGGGATGCGCGCACAGAGATGACGTCATGCAGGTCAGAGGTCTTGTTTACAAACTGATTTCCTTGTTACACACACAGCCCCGGATGTAGACAACAGGTCCTGGAAGCAGATCTAGTGATTCATAAAAGAAACGAGTTTCGCGGCAAAAATGTGTTATTTAGAGTTAGACGCTGCATCGCCTGTGCCCCGCTGTGCCCCCATTCACTACCGTTATATGGAGAAGCGGCTCGCAAATAACTCCTAATATCTTCCGAAGGACTCCAAATGACACCAAACTTTTCTGGGTGAGTATACGACAATAAAAAATGCCAGAAATAAGGTCCAGGTTGTAAAAAACTGAACTTTCCCTTTAACTGGCTTAAAACCAGCTGGAAACTAGCACCTCTTGTGCAAGTGGAGGTGGTGCGTAGTGCGTACCTTCGTTGGCCAGCGTGTCTTTGTCTTCTTTGGTGGTGAACCAGGCCTGACTGACGGGAGACACTTCCGTCTTCACTTTGGGTGACAAAGAATCCTCGTCCTGCTGCAGAATCTACACACAAAATAAAAGACATCTTCACACTGTTCATGAAACTTTCAGAAATAATCACCACAGTAACTTATAGGCAGACTGGTGAAGTTACTGGAACTGCTCCTGACATTTAGCATCAACCCCCGAGCAGTCTCTGATCTACCCGACTTTACCGCATTAAAAAGATTTCTAGTAGAAAACAAGACCAAGACGTGGGTACGATTAACTTCTGAGAATAAGGACGGAGTGACGGCAAAGAAAAGTCTGAAGGAAATCAAAATCAGGAGGAGAGTCACACCCACCTCAATCTGAGTGACCCCGTCCTCGGAGAGGTCGCCGCCCGCCGCGTCCGCCATCGCCACCTCGAAGTTGTCGTCATTCTCCGACACTGACGAGGACGAACAGAAACACAATATTTTGGGTTAACTCAGTTATGAATGAGTAACTTTACATTTACTTCTTTGTTCAGTTTGACTAAATTTCCAAATGCAACATTTTAACAAAATTCTTTAATCAAGGAGCATAATAAAAGATGGAGCTCAGAAATGTGTTAAAACGTTGTTAAACAGTATTTTTACTTCCATTTAGATGGTTAAAAGACAGTTTGAGGGCCGTCAGGGCAGAAGGAGGAAAACATCGACACTGAACAAACTCATGGAGTCAGAGACGGGAAGGTTAAACGGCTCACTGGGTAAAGTGACGACTGAGAACTGAGGCGTCTCCGAGTCTCCTCGTCCTTCACCGGAGAGACGCAGCTTCTTCTGAACGGGCTCCGAATCCTCATCTGCACACACATTTGCAGCTTGAGTTAATAATCTTTCTTGGGTTCCAGTTTCCTTCATGTCAGGTTCAACATAGTCAGAGTTTGCACAAAATGTATAAAACTATCTGCCTCTGTATCTGCTGAATCCTGAGCTGCTGCTTGTTGTCCTGCCCATTTAAAAAAACATTACTAAATATTCTCATCTACGGATGCAGATTTATTACGTAAACATACTCTGACGTTAATAAGCAGCTTCATTCTTAAGAAACAAATACTACAATGTTCCATATTTGCAAATGGACAGAATACTTCATGAAGCATGTTTCTGAGTATATGGTGAGTCTCTTTACTACCGTTGACGGGACAGTGCAGGATGATGCTCCCATCGCTGTCCTGAGTGAGCGTGACGGACTTGACGCCCTCCAACGTGGCAGCGTCTTCGTCCTCCGTTGCTGAGCTCATCCTGCATCTGCTAAGAAACGAAGCGAAACTGAAGTGACTGCTGGTTCACGCAGGTGTCACTGCAGCGGTAACAGGTGACAAAGCACGTCAGCGCTGAGGCAAAGAATGCAAATTGGCAGCATCTAGAAATTCTGGTTTTCAACTTAGAAACCCCCCCCTAAAAAAAAAACGTTTGTTATTCCTGGGCAACGATTGAAACAGCATTTTATTTGCAATGATGTAAAACAGAAAAAAGCAGCACATAAATATATGTTGTTTTTTTTTATTAAATATGAACTAAAATTACAGAAATGCCACATAAAAGAGAATGTTTATGCTGAAAGAAGAAAATAAATCTGTATGCATGTATACAGTCACAAATAGTTGGATGAGCCTAAGAGCAATTTGTACCCTTTTGTCAGTACAATAAAGCAAAAACTGTATCTGTAATTAAGGGTTTGGACTTTTAATTGGCAAATGTATTATAATTTTTACAACTGTATTAACTTCTGAGTATAGTGTGTGAGCTGTTAATGAGGACAGAGCATAAAAAAGTATGAATTATGATAGAATATTCAGCCTCGGCTACTTGATTAAACCCAAGCTGCTGAGAGCAGCAAAATAACAGCCAGATGTACAGACTGTGGGACTCTGCGCAAAAAAGATTAACACTGACCTTAAAGAGGTTTTTTCTACTCGAATCGTAAGAATGAATCATCCTTTGTGCCTATAAAATGTGTTAATTGTACAGACTACCGTGACTGGCTCTGGACTGGACTTGAAGGAACTGAGAAGGAAACTTAAAGATCCCTGGGCTGATCCCTGCCACACGCATGGATCAATTCAGGATTTCTCCAAGCAGGAGTCTGCTAGCACCGACACTACGTCAGGCTGAAGCAGCAGAAGCAGCCGGACTCTTTAGGCTCTTCACAAAAGTGGGGGATGTCACAGTGTGTTCTCCAGTTCTTCTTATACAGTCTATATATGCATCACTACAATGATATCCATTCTTAGTAGGGCTGTGCAATTAATCGATTTTAAATCTAAATCGGATTTATTAATCACAATCGATGTTAAAAAAAGGAAAATCGGAAAATCGATTTTCCTTTTTTGCAGCTGGCTGCATTACAGACAGAGCTCGTCTAGTCATCTTTGTTTGGTCAAGAAAATTGTAAATGTTGTCACTTTACTAAACTCAAGGAGGATTTACAGTATCTTTCAATTGCACTTCATTCCCAATAGGGAAATCTGTTTGCTATTTTTCTTTAAAAAATAAAGATAAAATATTTGAAACAATTTATTCCATTGTCTTTTGTAGTTTTACCAAAAAAATCGAAATCGAAATCGAAAATCGGGTTTTCAGAAAAAAAAAAAATCGGGATTTTATTTTTGTCCAAAATCGCCCAGCCCTAATTCTTAGTGTGCATTATTAGATGTTGAGAGTGAAATGACCCCATTACTGGAAATGTGGACATTTTTAAAGATAGACTAAATACTTATTTCTTTGGTCTGGCTTTTATGTAGCATCACATTTTATAGTTTTATTCTGTTTAACATCTTTTAGAGGTATTTTTTTATTTATTTATTATTTCTTGTAATGTTTTTATTATTATTATATTTTATTGTTGTGGACTGATTATCTTTTAGTCTTAATTCTTGAACTTCTTGAAATAATTTCATTTTAATTAACTATATTGTATGTCAGTGTGCATTGGTCTCCCAGTTTTTATTTTTGTATTTATTATGCTTATTTTTCAGTCAAAATGTTAAGCACTTTGTATTTCATGTACCTGGATGAAAGGTGCTTTACAAATAAAATTTGATTGATTGATTAATTGATTACTGGAACCCAAACCAATTATGATCTCAGAACAGCTCTCTGGCGCCCTCTACCTTGTAAGCAGTTTTTCTCTGGTAATAATGTTTATATTAATGTGTTTGATATGCCAGTTATATTGCATGCTAAACTCAAGGTTGGGGTACCCTGTGCGTGTTTTACTTAAAATGAAAATAATTTGTGATCATGATGTAAAACAATCAGCAGAAACGTGTAAATTAGTGTTTTTTTACATGGAGTTTGGCGACGGTAAACACACTGGTGTTATGTAGATGCACAGACAGTCTGCATCAGACTGCAGAGACAGGTGCATGTGCAGAGGTGAACCCCGCCCTGCTGTCCCTGCAGCTGCACAACTCCCTGCATCTGGATCAACCCTAACATCAGCATCCTGCAATAATCTACGCGAGGAAACGGGAGCCGAAGCCTCTGCGGCGCCATGTTCGGCAGCAGGTGAAGCTTTCTGCAAACACGTGCAGTTTCACGCGGGTCTGGCTCCTCGGCGCGTCCCCTGCACCTCACACCGGCTCCGGCTGCAAAACAGAAAGTGGTTTTTACTTTTGATTTGGGTACTTACTTCCTGTTTTCGGTCCGGGGACTTTTGAGATACCAGGATGAAGGAAAGTGCCAGGATGGAGCAGCCACTTCCGAAGGCCGCGGGGTTGCCAGATTTGAGGGTTATACGTAAACTGGGGGTAATTCCTCGTGAACATTGGTCGAAAGCTCATTAAAAACTCGCAAGAATGTTATAATAATAATAATAATAATAATAATAATAATAAATAATAATAATAATAATAATAATAATAATAATAATAATAATAATGATGATGATGATGATGATGATGATGATGATGATGATGATGATAATAATAATAATAATACACGTTATTTCTATAGTACCTTTCATACAAGAATTGCAGCTCAAAGTGCTTCACAGTAGCAATATAAACATGTTAAGAACAATGAGAAATAGAGAAATAAACAATAATAGCAAATAAAAATAAAAGATAAAAATGATCATATCGAAACATTTACAGGACTGTCTCAGAAAATTCGAATATTGTGATAAAGTTCTTTATTTTCTGTAATGCAATTACAAAAACAAAAATGTCATACATTCTGTTTTAATATTGCAGATCATGGCTTACAGTTTAAGATTAAGATTCCCAGAATATTCAAATTTTTTGAGATAGGATATTTGAGTTTTCTTAAACTGTAAGCCATGATCAGCAATATTAAAATAATAAAAGGCTTGCAATATTTCAGTTGATTTGTAATAAATCCATAATGTATGACATTTTTTTTTTGTAATTGCATTACAGAAAATCACAATATTCAAATTTTCTGAGACAGTCCTGTAGGTGCAATGATATAATACATAATTTTGACAGAATTCAGTTCTGAATTCCTTTATTGAACAATTACTAGGATAGGATAAAAGCAATGTTGAATATAAAAAGGTAAAAATACTGCACTGAGTCGTAGGTCATACCACACACACTGTTGTGCACTGTGAGTCATATAGTAGCTCTAGTTTATAGTACAACCATCATAGTGTGTATTACTGGCAGCAAAGTGCTTCACGGCGGTAAAAAACATAATTAAATATAGACATGGTAAGAACAAAATAAAAAATAGAAGATAAAAATAACAACAAATAAGAGTTTCTAATGTTTCTAATGATCATATAGAAACATTTAGGTGCAATGATATTGAATAAAAGCAATGTAGGAAATAAAAGGATAAAAGTATAAAAGTAATGCAGACAGTAAAAATCAATGATATAGAATAAAAGCAAAGTGGCAACTAAGGCGCGGTTAGTCACCCGGATATCTCATACTACTTTTAAATTGTCTTTTGAAGATATTTACCTATGTTACTGTTTTTTATATAATATGCAGATTTGCTTTGTCCCCAATATAAAACTATAATAAATTAATAGCCGAATACTCTATTTATCCCTAAAGTAGGATAATATTGCTGCATAATAGATGACTGAATTAATGAAAATATATCAGAGAGAAAGTGAGGAATAGTTGAAGTCTCCAAGAATCCCCATGCATGCACTGGGATAGCGTTTGTAGCTTGGAGTATGTCATATTTTCCTATGCTGCTAAAAAATACAGAATAAGGACTTTTCAATGTTCCTGCTAGATTTGATGTTGAACCAAATTGTTTCTGCCTCAAAAGTTGGAAACGATTGACTTCTGCTCAGTTTTAGACATCTTATATGTTTAGAAAAAACAACATTAATATGAAAGGCATCACATTATTTGATGTACATCAAACAAATTATCTTAAAATAAGATAATCTTCACTCATCAGACCAAATAACAATTTTCTGTTACTTTAGTTTCCAATCTTTTTACTCCAGTTCCAATACCTTCAAAAACATTCATGTGTTTACTTTCAATATTAAACATAAGTTAATAAAACACTGAATTAAACTCTGATTACGATCATTCAAACATTTTTTCCAACTATATTTTTTTTCTTGAAGATTATGGTTCACTGCTATATATCCAAATCATTATAACATGTTAGATAATTCTTAACACCTTCAGAAACAATGTTGACTGATCAAATCTAGCAGGAACGTCGTAATTTTGACTCCAAGAAGAAAACCTGGCAACCCGTCTGTCTGATCTGTCCAACAGTAAATACCGTCCGACTAATCGCTCGTTTTCTTTATTTTCTCATTTACCTCATTAATAGTTTTACGAATGGAAAAAATATGCAGTGGGACTATGACACATTTAACACTTTTTAATGTTAAAACAGATCTACATTTCTAAGGCGATCGACCCTAAAGGAAACGGTTCCACATGTGTTTCGAGAGGACCATTATCGTTCACGGACAAAACGTCGAAGCTTCAAATTTCCAAACCAAAGGATTTCAAACTTGAATCAAACATATCATCACGACATGGGAGAGCAGCCAGTGAGGGTGTAAGTTTATATAAACCCGACTTTCTGATTCATGTAACACGTTATATTAGTGGATAGTTGAAGCTGTGGTTTGTATTTAAATCACATTAATAACGATTTAGGTTTTAATTCTCAGCAAACGCGTTCACACGTGGGCTGGTGGTTTTTATTTAGTCTTTTTCTAAACCCAGTTGTTTTTAAATCGGCATGAATAACATGAAGGAGTGTGTGTTTTCAGCTTGGCTTGTGGGGACGTTGAAGGCAGATTGAACTCTCTGTTCAGTCGAGTTCAGGCCATCCAGAAGAAAACCGGGCAGTTTGATGTGAGTCCGACAGAAACAAACCTGCAGCCGGAATTATGGTCCCGCGTTACATCGACGCAGAACTACGGCGTAGGCTCTGCGCTGGTGTAACGCGGAACCATAAATCAGTCCTCTAACGTGTGTCTGTTTTCCTGCAGCTGCTGCTGTGTGTGGGAGAGTTCTTTGGAGCAACAGCTGAAGCAGAAGCAGAGTGGCAGCAGTACAAAACTGGAGCCAAGAAAGGTAAAAGTGAACAAAACCACTGTTTTCCATAACAGGCCTGGATGTCTCTGAACTTTTTAAACTTCAATGAGAAAAAGACTGAAGTGATGGTTTTTGGTGGCACCACTGGAACACCCATTCCAGATCTGGGGCCCTTGGCCCAGCATGTAAAGCCAACCATCACCAACCTAGGGGTCAAAGTGGATGCAGCTCTAAAGCTTGACAGCCAGATCAGGGCGATTGTCAAATCTAGTGTTTTATCAATTGCGGCAGCTGGCTAAAATAAAGCCAATTCTTTCAAGACGGCAGCTTGAAATAGTAATACATGCCTTTGTCACCACTAGGCTGGACTACTGCAACGCCCTTTATGTGGGGGTTAGTGCTTCTTCCATCTCCCGTCTCCAGATGGTCCAAAATGCTGCAGCCTGCCTTTTAACTGGCACTCGCAAATTTGAGCACATTTCCCCCATTTTAGCTTCCCTCCACTGGCTGCCCATACAGTCTCGGATTCATTTTAAAATTCTTTTATTTGCTTTTAAATCCTTGAATGGTCTTGCCCCGCCGTACCTCTCTGAGCTTCTACACCCTTATTCCCCCAGTCGCTCTCTCAGGTCAGCTGATCAGCTGCTCCTGAGAGAGCCTAAGAGGATGCTCAGAGGGGACCGCGCCTTCGCTGTTGCAGCTCCAAAACTTTGGAACAACCTGCCTCAGCAAATAAAACAGGCCTCCTCTCTGTCTGTTTTTAAATCTCTTCTTAAAACCCACCTTTTCTCCTTGGCTTTTAACACCTGGCAAGACAATTGTGCTTATTTTATCCTTTTATTAGTATTTTATTCTTTTATCTTCTATTTTATCCTTTTTATTCACTTAACTTATCATGGTTGTTTTATTTATGTGCCCTGTGCCTTATGGTGTGTTGTCTTTCATTTGCCTGTCCAGCACTTTGGACCATGTTGGTGTTTTTAAAGTGCTTTATAAATAAAGTTGTATTGTATAACAAAGACAGACCCAGACACAAGTTTAGAAAGCCATAAACACAGCACAGTTAAACAAATGTCTTCAATTCATCTTTTATTATTAACAGGGGTGCACACAAGCCGGGACTCGAGGGCCAGTCTACTGCACGTTTTAGATGTTTCCCTGCCTCAACACAACCCTGATAGACAAGGCTGTGTCACCAACAGAGTTGTGTAAACCTTGATGACATATTGATGACGACCAGTGATTAGAATCAGGTGTGTTGAAGACAGGGAAACATCTAAAACATGCAGTAGACTAGCCCTCGAGTCCCGGCTTGTGTGCACTAGGGATGGGCGGTATGGACTAAAACATTTATCACGATAATTTCTGGCATTTATCCCAAAACGATAAAAATGACGATAAAAAAAATACCAATTCAACTCCACCTTTGTAACTATAAATCTATCACCACATTCAGTCTTTGGAGCCCCCAAAACACTGCTCTAAATGCTATTAAACCACACCAATTAAATTGAATTAATAAAAACCAATTAAATGAGTACACCTGTACTGCAAAACTGTAATGATTCAAGCTCCTCGCTCTCAGATCCGCCATGTTTGTTACACAAAAACGTCATCAACGGGAATTGATCTTCTTTCTTTCTTTCTTTCTTTCTTTCTTTCTTTCTTTCTTTCTTTCTTTCTTTCTTTCTTTCTTTCTTTCTTTCTTTCTTTCTTTCTTTCTTTCTTTCTTTCTTTCTTTCTTTCTTTCTTTCTTTCTTTCTTTCTTTCTTTCTTTCTTTCTTTCTTTCACGCACACGTACGTTGTGCGTCGATTTAACGCAGAACCATAAATCCGGCTTTACACAAAAACGTCATCAACGGGAATTAATCGTTTTTACTGGGAGATAACAAATTCTTACCGTGGGGAATTTTTTTTGACGGTATATTGTGAACGGTAAAATATCGCCCATTCCTAGTGTGCACCCCTGATTATTAACCTTTTATTTATCACTACCATCAATACAATCTCTGTCCACAGGGGTCGCTGTTGCACCAGTGGAAAAACTGGAAGTTAAGAGTTAAACACAGTTTTAAAGCAGCACAATGTAACTTTTCCACCTTAATATAACATTTCCAGAGTCATTGTGATGGTACATCAACTTACAACAGGTTTAATGACACCTCTGTCATGGTCTGAGGGGTCTGTATCGCCTTCACTGGCACTATGTAACTTTGAGGAGCATGGTAGGAACCCTTCCACACTACTGGTAAAGCACTACCGCTTTTGTCCAAAGGAGCCGCCAAACTCAACAAACTCTGAAAGTTACATTGTGCTGCTTTAAACTGACGTGACATAAAAAGTCAAGTGTCTTCTTAAACCCATTGCTCTGTCATTTTAATCTGCAGTTTAACCTGCATCTGAAGTTTAGCTTCGTCTGAATTGTTGTGCATTGACAGAAAGCCGTATTCCTCCCCGTATGTGTTTCCACAAAGCGTTACAGCGTTCTGCAAGACAAAGACAGTCCCTTTCTAGTGATTGGGGTGTCTGCTGTCAGCAACACGTTTCTTTTGCCTCTGGTTACTGACTGCTTTATGCAGTCGGTGCAGAAAACAGTAATTTAAAAAGTCAATCTTGTACCAGGTGGTTCCTGCAGGACACACAGCTGCTGAACTTGGCATTTATTACACTTTATTTTCTGGCTGAAAACTGCTGTAAACGGCCCAGCACTGCAGTGTCTCACTGTTCCTGGAACATACTACTGATTTTATTTTTGGCTCTGTTACTACCTCCCAAGACGGTAAAAGGAGCTACAGCGACGGAAGACATTGGCCGGGTTTCCCAGATCAGTTAAGTAGTTCTTAACAGCGAAAGACTTCTTTCAAACCTTCTTAAGGAACCTGTGAAAGAAAATCGCGTTTCCCAGAGTCGCTCTTAGCTTAAGTATCTCTTTCATTAAGAAGGAAATGAAAGATGCTGCTGACCCAGTCTTTACAACCATCTTAGTGAACAAAGACTCACAGATCCAGCCGCGTCAGGCAAATCAATATAACACCAAGCAATGAGATATTAAAACAATGCACCCCGCACAAATTTTGATCTATTTTATACTTTAGATTTATATTGTTTAGCATTTATTGGTGACAGCAAAGGGGGAAAAAAAAGAAAAATAAGGAATAACAAGTGTGTTCCTGTATATGCTTTATGCTTTACGCACAAATAAAACGATCATCATGAATATCATTTATTTGATAATTTGGCTGCTATACAGCATGTTCTCGCTGCAAATCAACCGCGTCGCTGTGCGCGAAGCAGAACTGTTTTTATGAACGCATTCGTGCGTCAGCACTTCAATCCCCTGGACGTGTCGGACCGGGCTGTCAGGCAGCCGGGACACCTGCGCCGTGCCCGAGCCCGAACACCTACATGTGTGATGACAGGGAAGCAGCAGCTGAAGAACGGAATCCTTTGATGAATCGTTCATACAGTCAAATATAATCAATGGTGTCGGTTGATATTAAAGAATCTTTTTGCCCAGAAGAAAAAAGAGCGAAGACAACGACCCATAACTATTTTCTTCTCTTGAAAAAACCTACCTGCCGACTGGGACGGGATGCAGCATCATTCAGAAGAGGAGGAATACGTGCGAGGCGGGGATGATCTCTGCAATCTGAAGCCCTCTATAATTGTAAAAAGAATTTCACTTATCACGGGTTCTTTTTGGAACATAACCCCTGCGAAAAACCAGGGATTGCTGTAATTCCACGTTGCGATTTGCGAAACTCGCCTTCTCTTGGCTCATGTTTTTGAACGCACACACACGCCCACCACGTTTCCTCCCGGTTTCTGCGTGTGGGGAAAAAAAGCCTCACTGTAGCCAGAAATAACGGAGTAACGCACCGTTTGGATGAAAAAGGGTCATTGAATTATATTTATCATCTTAATTTTTTATTATAACGCACAGGCAGCAGTGAATTAGTGCGTTAGGCAGCAGTGCTGCGTGTGAAAATGCGCTGATAGTGATCGGTGATCGATTTGCCTGGCATCAATTGATTTGGTTTCAGAACCGGACAGCTGCTCCAAAGAGCTTCTGAAAGAGCGAAACTAAAGGACGGTGTTAAGAAGTCATCTGGGAAACACCCGTATCTTAGGATTCTCTCTTAGTTCAAACCTTCTTTGAACCTCTCTTAAATCCTTAAGAGAGGTTGGATCTGGGAAACCCGGCCATTGTCTGTCTGAATGGACTCCTGCTTTGATTCAAATTAAGAAATCTCTTACTCTACCTTCCCTGTGCCTGCGGATAAAAGTATTAATTTTGAAGGTCCTACTTTCTACATTATTCTGTTAAATCTTGGAAAGAGGTGACCTAATGTTGAAAAACCTGAAAATACTTAGATGTTGCATGCTTGCATTTCTGTTGATGTTGATGGGGTTTGACAACAGCTGTTGTCAGAGAAAGTACCTGAAATAAACTCTACCTCTAGCTTAAGCTTCCCTGTTTTTGCTTTTTCAGCTCCCATCCACACTTACATCTTGGGGGCAACCAGTCAAGAGACGGCGAAGAGGTTTCCTAACTCTGATGGCTGTGAGCTGGCCGAAAACATCACGTATCTCGGTAAAACTGCAACATATATCCATCTTCATTCCCTTCAGTTGTGGCCATTTCCTCACAAGTGGGCAGTCATGTAGCAGTACATATAAATCTATTTATGTTTGCCTAAAATATTCACAGACAAATACTAAATTCTAGTAATCTGTTTTAATGGGAATTTGTAATCGCTCAGTGCTTTAAAGCAGCACCAGCTTGGTAAAACTACATTCCTACATATCAAAGAGACTTAACACCCCTCTTGAGCCAAAACTGGAAGTCAAGTTGTATTTTACGCAAGTTGTAACAGTCTTTTATTTTAGGAGTTGTAGATGTATGAAGATTCAGCAGCTATAGAGCTCATAGTTTACCTTAAATGGTCTCGGATAGAGATTTTTTTATAGTTAAGATGAAATACAGAATATATTTATTGGTCTTGTAGCAGAAACGAAACACACTGAGAAAAAATAGTCAACTCACGTTTAAACCTGACTAGTTAAGAAGTAAAGCTGGAGTGAAAATGAATATATAAAAAAGAGAAAGAATAATAAAGGTTTAAAAATGAACTTGTTAATTTATAAAATAAGGTTAAGAGAAACTTATAAACAAAAAAACATTTACCAGTTCTGTATTTAATTATACATTTCTGCATTTATTCATTTTTCCAGCTTCGGCCCTCCGTATGTTCGTGTGATTGAAGATGTTTTAAAGTGGACTGAGAGCTTTTCTCTGTGTGCACTAGGTCGCCGAGGTGTGTTTACGGGGGTTTCTGGGCTGCAGATCGCCTATGTGAGCGGTCAGGAAGCCCAGCAGGAACCGGCGCCGGCTCATTGTTTCACGTCCAAAGATCTGACGTCCCTCGTGGCTCCACTTACCAGCAGCTCCAAGTTCAGAGGCGTCGACATCCTGCTGACGTCACAGTGGCCTAGAGGGGTGTGGCAGTATGGCAACAACCCGGTAACGTGAAGTTTGTTACAACTCCTAATTAAACTAAAAACCATCAAATAAAATCATTTAATTTAGTTTGAAAAGTGGAGAGATGGCTGCGTTTTACCTGCTTCAGAAGACCGATGGAAGACTGCTGTGTGTGTTGCAGGAAGTAAACACCAAGTCATGTGGAAGCGCCTCCATCGCCAGCCTTGCAGTCAAACTGAAACCGCGATATCACTTCGCTGCACT
The DNA here is from genome assembly GCF_033807715.1 of Cololabis saira. Classification (NCBI taxonomy): domain Eukaryota; kingdom Metazoa; phylum Chordata; class Actinopteri; order Beloniformes; family Belonidae; genus Cololabis; species Cololabis saira. Next base: position 16,150,160 of record NC_084609.1, on the reverse strand, counting down.
AGAGGGCGCTCACTACGAAAGACTCCCGTACAGGTAGCCTGCTGCTGCAGAGGGATTTCTGTCTCCTCCTCCCTGATTCTCCCTGTGACATTTCTGAGCACATGCTGTCTTCTCCATCCTCAGAAATCACGTCATTCTTCAGGAAAATGCTCAGCATGTCAGCCGCTTCATCGCCCTGGCAACCGTCAACAACCCCGCCAAGAAGAAGGTACCAGTGTCTCCTGTGATCTAACGATTTGTCAAGTTTAGCTGCTTGTATAGATGAATATAATCCTGTCAGTTGGGTCAAAAGAGTAGGGTTTACTTGACTTTTAAGCAGTTTGGTTACTAAGAATGTGAACACATCTTTAGAGCTCTGTGGGTCTTAAAGTAGATGTAATAATGTGCATTATTTCCATCATCTGTGTGTCAGTATCTGTATGCCTTCAACATCATCCCCATGAAGACCATGGATCCGGCGGAGCTGGTGAAGCAGCCGCGGGACGTGACAGAAAACCCCTACAGACGTTTGACGAAAGACAAGACAGAAGCACAACCGACGGCTTTCACGGAGCCGGAGGTAAACGGCAAGCAGACGGACGCATCTTTTCAGCGTTCCTCAGGGATTGTCAGCCTTTCCCTATTTTGCATAGGTGTCGATTTTCTCAAAACACATCTGTACAGCAAAGAATAAGTAGGGCAAGGTTATTAAATTACCCCACACGTACAAATGTGGTCATTTGTAATCTGGGAAGTTGATTAAAACAACAGATATACAGTCCAACAACGGCAGATAATGAATGTATTCAGACTAATCCATTACGGTTAGGGCCACAAAAAAAGCAACTTTATTACGGGTGTATGGGGGGAAAAAAACAACTGCTTTTTCAACATAGCACTAAAGAGATTTAGATAATAATGATTCTTGGTTGCCTGGTGATGATTTCCTTCTTTTCTTTATCCTGGATGGTAAAATGCTACACGGTGATGCATTCAGCAGTGAGTATTTTGTGTGGACATATGAGTACCAAAACAGTCTGTACAAACTGAGGGATAAAATAACTTAAGACAACAAACTTTATCCAATGCTTCATATAGACACTGAAAATAAAACTAGTAAAACACATCCTGCAGCCTCTGCTATCCAGAGCAACACAAGTGATGCTTAGATGAATATGAAAAAAAAAAAAAGGTTTTAACAAATCCCTGTACCCGAGAACATGGAGCTCTTTCTCATTCTGTTTTTCCAGTTACACTGATACGAGAACAGTTTAGTCTGCTGCTATGTTGTCTGTAAAAGTTACTTACAATGTTTCTATTTCTTGGAATTGTTCACAAAAAGAAAATGGAGTTGAATAAAAGCAGAATTGATGAGTCAGATATTTTATTAGAACTTGTGAATCATTAAAAAACACAATTCTGTCATTTATGTACGAAAATTTTGTTATGAAGTTACATTGTGGAGTGTCGCTATAGAGAAGAGAAAGAAATGCAAATGAGTATTACAAAGCGTTTTAAGCAGCTATTTTAGATTAGATCTGCCGGCGTGGAGCCTGCAGGCTGGTTTCACGTCCTTCTGTCTGAATGTCGTCTGTCCAGGAGCCGGTCAACCAGTTCTTCTTCGACCTGAGCCAGCAGCAGGGCGGGGGCCACCGCGGCAGGAAGCGCCAGTCCGACGGGGACCGGCGGGGCCGAGACCAGCAGCGTGACGGCGACCAGCGCCAGCACAAACAGCCTCGCCACCACCGTGAGTCCGACCAGAGGGAAAACACTACAACCCACACGTGGCACTTTAAACAAACAAAATAAGATCTAAAGTGGGACATCTCCTGTTTGTCCCGTGTGCAGCACAGCCGCCCGGACCCTGCTGGTTCTGTCTGGCCAGTCCGCAGGTGGAGAAACAGCTCGTCCTCAGCATAGGAACACACGTGAGTTCACAGCGTCGTAATCATACGTGCTTGAACGTCATCAGAGCATGTTCCTGGTCCTGACCTCCTGCAGGCGTGCTGAGGATTAGGCCTGTGTTGAAAAAAACGATTTTCCGATTCTAAATCGATTCTCATATTAATTCCTAAAAATCGATTCTTATGTCTAAAGATCAATGTCTAAAATTCAATCATTTTCGCCAGGTGAACTTTAATCCCAGTAGTCGGACACACAGTTTGTCATGACACTTCTGAAAAATGCCAGGTGCTTCATGGCAATGCGTGGTGACAGAATAAATTAGATAAGCTAAAATGATTTGTTTACTGCATGAACTGTTGCAATTTCTTTCTTTTTTGCACTTTAAATGGATATTGAAAGGCCTGTTTGAGTTATTTATTTCTTAGTTATTTTGCAATAATTATTGTGAAATTATTATTTCACTTGTTATTTTACAGTCATATAATTCAGGCAACAGCTCAAAAAACATTTTAAATAACACTAAGCCAAATCAATATCGAATCGAATCATGATAATCGATTCTGAATATTAAGAATCGGAATCGAATCGATTCTTGACATTTGAATCGATACCCAGCCCTAATGAGGATGAATATTTAAATTTGAATGATCTTTTCAGTTTGTTACCCATGATCAGACCAACCGTTTTATAACAGAGCAGTAAGTGCAACAAGATGTGATTGTTTCTGATTGTGTAGTAGACCGCTCTGACCAGGGCTGATCCAACCCAGCATATTATACCTTTTACAATCTGTTTAATAATTGATATAAATAAAATAAAACTAGTAATCAGCACAAGTGATGTTTATAAAAAGGATGCATGAGAGTCAGCAGCATGGTTTGTTTGGCAGTGTTACCTGGCTCTGGCTAAGGGGGGTCTGACTTCTCGCCACGTGCTGATCCTGCCCATCGGCCACTACCAGTCCGTGGTGGAGCTGGGCTCCGAGGTGGTGGAGGAGATGGAGAAGTACAAGTCTGCCCTCAAGGCCTTCTACAAGAGCAAAGGAGAACGCTGCGTGCTGTTTGAGAGGAACTACAGGAGCCAGCATCTGCAGCTGCAGGTACGAGCAGCCACGTGGTGAGGAGGCTTCATCGAGCTGAGCTCCAGATTTTAATTTACTTCCTTCTGAACCTTTTAAAAAGGTCGTTCCTGTCCCGCTGGACCGTTGCACCACCGAGGATGTCAAAGAGGCGTTCATGGTCCAGGCTCAGGAGCAGCAGATGGAGCTGATGGAGATCCCTCAACACACAGACCTCAAACAGGTAATCACAGCAGAACCTGAACCACACCGTGCTGGAACGATGCTGTCGTCTGGAGATTCATTCACTCGTGAACTTTGTGCAAACAGATCGCTCCTCCAGGAACCCCATACTTCTATGTGGAGCTGGACACGGGGGAGAAGCTTTTCTACCGGATCCAGAAACACTTTCCTCTGCAGTTTGGAAGGTGAGTCGCGATTAAAATTATCTATTGGGGCTGAATCTAAATAAAATTGTGTAAAAACAAAAAGACAGTCACCAGGACACAGAATAAAGCTGCCATAGAGGCGTCTCATCTGTTTCAGCTTTAACTTGGAGCAGGAATTACTGAGTTGGGTGATAAATCAATTGTTTTCTTGGGTGTGAAGTCAGGGCGCCGAGACCTAGAGCAGGTTTTTCATGATTGCCAAAGGGGATCTTGCCCCTAAAAGCATCTTTCCATCATCAGAGGTTGGGGGCTAAACCTTGGGACTGTCCCAGGTCTGGCCTCTGTCTCATCAGCTGTTATGTCTCCATGACAGCGTAGGACCACTGATCAGGCAAACATACAGGTGGCAGCAGTTAATGCATCAGGCTTGACTCTACCGGAGACACGATGGCTGAAGGGATTGAGGTGTTGGTCCACCCTGTTACAGTTCCAGCCTCCTAAGTTTTAACTGGCACCCCCACTAATGGAAACTCACCCTAACAGTGTTGTAAATGCACCTTTGATGACTTGAGCTGTGCTAAGTTACCTGAAGTGATGGAAGCAACACTGTTTGCAGGGAGGTGCTCGCCAGCGAGGCCGTCCTGAACATCCCGACTCGAGCCGACTGGAAGGAATGCAAACAGACCAGAGAGGAAGAGGAGGAGACCTGCAAAGAACTGAGAGCTGGTTTCCAGCCATACGACTTCGCCTTTGACGAATAGGACTCACTTGTTTAAGTATCTACGAGTACCGTAGTTGACAAAGCGCTTTGGGAGGACTTTCTGTCCCATGTGATTCAGATCCTTGATTTAGTTTGATTTGAAGAGCCAAATTTCTGCAGCTCCCAGAGAAACTCCTTCATTATAAAAGATTCAAGGTCCTTTTTCAGACTTGTAAAGGAGCAGCTCAGTATTTTTGTATTGGAGACTCCCTTGTTTAAACCACAATGATATTTGTTTTGTACTTTTATGAAAACACATTACAAGTAAAAGACCACCTCAACTTAGGTATTGAAGGGTCTTTTTATACAACTGGGTCCAGATTTAGTTTAAGCCTGGTACAAGTGTCGCCTTCACCAGAAAGGAGGTGCAAATAAATAAAACTTTTGTAAATCTGTTTTTAAAAGTGTCAAATTGTCATTAAATTGAAAAAATACATAATTTTCTGGCAAATGGCTGTGCGTTATGTACAAACTCAGACTAAGGTTCTGTTTTAACCACCTTGCACATCTGTTTATTGGTGTTTTCTTTACATGATTAAAGAAAAAGCAGCTTTTTAACAGAAATCTGTTTATTAGTTCATTATTTGGCATTTTAAAGACATCTGAACTGTTAATGAAAATATTTGCATAAAACTCCATTTCTTAAAAAAAAAAAAAAAAAGCCTCCCACATGCAGCTTTAAAAGTAAAACATTCGATTAGCTGCAAACAGAACAGTTACTCCACAGCTCAACTTTCAGTGCATTTTATTTTATATAAACATAACTCAAGGGGATATTACAATGGTCGAGGAGATTATAAAAAAAGGAAAATACTAACATCTAGTACTGGGCGGTAGCATTCAAAATGTTCCCTTTGCACTGCAAATTTAAATGTGGCACCAAACTAAAAACATCCTTTTGTTCATTTAAATGAGGATAAAGGCATGACTGCGGTGGCTCCATACCCTCACAGGTCGTCGTGGCCATCCTGTATGGATCCAAGCAGAGCACTGAGGGGAGCCTCATTCTGTTAAACTGGTTTAAGCTCGAAGCAGCAGGCTGGAAAAGTAAAAACACGTCGATTCGAAGATGGCTTTATTGTCTGTGTGCGCAGTTTACACATAGTCCCTGGACCTCTTGATGGCACAGCAGAGCATCATGCTGAAGATCATCCCGAAAATCTGCAGAGATGAGGGCAGAGATCACAATAAATCATGTGATGCAGACAAGCCAGAGAGAAAACAAAGGGTTCAGTATGCAACTATTTTATCTACATTTCATAACTCGCATTTAAAAAAAAAACAAAAAAAACAGTTAATGACATTTTACACACCTGGTCAACCAAAAATGTGTTTCAGTTCCTCAAATGAGAATTTTTTCAAATTTCCAGGAGAAAAAAATAAATGCGTTTTAAAAAGACAAAGTTCTGATAGAGTCTTACTGCTTTAGATCAGTTGCAGCCCTGACAAGTTTAGGTTGAATTCATTCAGGCAACACCTCCAGTATCTCCATTTAAGCAGTATTTAAACACCAAGTTCCAACTTCGGATGAGTCAATAATGGGTGAAGCCATTTTTATGTGCGCTTTAATAATAGATGCAGTTTCTCAACTCCAAATCCATTTTCAGTTGTTTTTCTATGTTCAGCACTCTTTAAAAACCTAAACAAGATGCTGCTCATGAGGAAGTTAACGGGGGACAATTTAAAAATGGTAACTGAAACTACCCACAGACCCCATTAACCCACTTCAGCTAAACATGGCAGCTGAGTCCCTGACAAGGATCCACCTGCACAAGTGCAGTTTCACTTTAAACAGTCAACCCTCTGAGAGGTCAATAATATCAACCTTCATTTACAAAGATTGGAATTGTGCATCAATATTGGCTTGTAAACAAACTATTACTGGCTTCAGTTTAACCCACGTCTACAGTCATCCTTCAGGGAGCGTGAACCTGTCTAGTGGAAGAGCCAACGTGATCGAGGTCCAGGAACTTGTGGACAAAATAACCACAGGAAGCTGATTTTAAATAGTTTGGTTCAACAGCAGAAAACACAGCTAAAAACATATTTCCCCCCTGGTTTCATGTCAAGTATCACCCTCAGCTAAACAATTTTCTCCATTTCAACCAGCTTTGACTTTAAAGTTTTGTTACAGGTGAGCAGGAAGGATGTTCATTATGAATGTTCGAAGGAAGTAGCTTCAACTTGTGTTGTAACCAAAATGTTTGACAAACCTCAAGTAAACAGTTTTGCTGTATTTTTTTTTCAACGAAACCTCTCAAACAGATGAAAGTAATGCCCACCGCACGTCCCAGTTTCAGCTCTAAAAATGACACTGGCTTGATTTGACCCTCAATGCTGGAAATCTTACCTTTGTAACCAAATACTGTCCTAATCCTCAAGTGTGGAGACTTAATTTTCATCATTTAATCACTCACCACAATGACTCCGATACCGATGCCAACCCCACCGAGGATGTGCAGCTTGCCGTTAAACACCTCTTCGATGGCGTTCGGGCAGCTCTGTCAGAAAGAGTGAATGATTCATTGTCAAGTGTGTTATCTGTTCAGCTCTCTGAATTAACGGCACTTTTTTTCCCTTTTTTTCCCCAACATCCAACGTTTGGATTTTAGTCCAACAGAAACGCGGTTCCTCTCAGATTCTGGATCACATAAATCAAAGACAAAGTTGTACTAAAAATAACTGAAAAATGCCAAAAATGTTTAATGAGTTATCTTAGAATGCTATTAAAATTGTTAAATTCAAAAACCTCATACAGTGAGGCAGCATCCCTCGGCTACAGCACTGCTTATTGGTCATGTGATTCAGAGTTACGCTCACAGCACTGGATGTGGCCATTTGCTAATCTTTACGTTTTATTTTGAAAAACGGGCTGAATTTAAACCGTCACTCATGAGAGATAGTCAGTGCTGTCCGTGTCTATTAGGCGTTACCTTGGTGATGAGGAGCTCCAGACCCTCCTGCTTGGGGCAGATATCTTTGATGCCATCAATCACTGTTCCTGTAGGACCGCAGCACTCCAGCTGCAAAGAGGAACCACAGGCTCAGAGATTTGTTCCTTTGTGGTCAGTTGACAACTTGATTGAACAAAGTTAAAAATATAAAAAAGACAAGAGGGAGTTCTCACTCCAAAGTGGATGACACGGAGGGTCTCCTTCAGTGCTTCTTGTTTCGTGGACTGGTAGTTTGCATACGTCTCCTTGTAAAACTCTGTCACGTCATCCACCACCTGCACACAGAGTTACATTGGTTGCAGTGAATATGAACGTATATGAACATAAACACGATTGTGTGGATGTGTGTTATTTACCCGGTCCTTGTTGGAGAGACCCCAGATCCCTGCAGCAACCTCTGCAGCGAATATGATGAGCAGGAAAAAGAAGAACTAAACCAGAAAACAGGACATTTTATGGTATTGCTCTCAGTTTTACAACAGTCGTTGTCAGTTGTATTCGTTAAGACTAAACCCCTGACATCAGTACTCGAGTTGTTAAAAAAAAAAAAAAAAAAAAATCAGGGAAGATGGTGGATTTTATCATATGGGGACAGATAATTTGTGCTGATTGGAAATAATATATTAAAAATAATAGCACTGACCAAAACACCTGCAGCAATACTGCAGGAATGACATAGCAGCAGTTAAATGCAGCCTTCTGTAAGCTTTAAATATCCACTGGGCTTACATCAAGTACATCAAAACACAACAATAAAAAACAGTTTTCTGAACTTATCAATATGACTGTCCTTCACAGGATAAGTAAAATGGATCACTGCAAAAACTCAAAATCCTAACAAGAATATTTGTCTTATTTCTAGTGAAAATGTCTCATTTTAGTAAAAAAAAAATCTCATTACACTTAAAACAAGACTCATCACAGAAAAAAACAACAATTTTCACCTGTTTCAAGTAGATTTTCACTTAAAATAAGTAGAAAAATCTGCATGTGGAACAAGATTTTATTGCTTGTAATGAGCAGATTTTTCCTACTTATTTCAAGTGAAAATTTACTTAAAACAGGTGAAAATTGTCAAATAAGTTATTTTTCTGGTGCTGACTCTAAATGTTGAAATAGCAGTAAAAACACATTAATTGATGAAATGACATAAGGGATGGAAAGGGGGGATGGCAGTTTTACAGGGGGGATGATTTTGACCATTTTTATTTCAGGGGGGATGCCATCCCCCCTCAACTCGAGTACTGCCTGACATCATCCTCAGGTTTTCTGAGGACTGCTTTTAAAGCCTTGTTCGCCCTTCATAATCATGTTGTAATTGGTCAGAATCAGCATGACTAGAAGCCGACTGAAATATGCCCACGTTATCTCACAGTTGACCATTTTAGCTTATTCCACCGTATGATTTTATTTCTTCACATCCATTCTGTTAAATCTATTCCAACAGCCTCATTTAACAGCATTCTACCAAAAAGACATCTGAAACGAGTGCTGCTAAAGTTAAAACGAGGACCAGCAGAGCTCTGCTGAGAACATGTAGTGTTGTTTTGTTGAACAGGGAACAAGTGAAGTTGACTCAGTCTAAAATAGAAGTACAGTCACCAAAAACAGATTAAATTCTTTCCAAAGCACTGCAGTCCACAGCGTAATGCTGAGGGTGGCAATGTTCTCAGAACTGTAGTTACATCCAATAATTACCACCTGCCAGTGACAAGAATGTAAATCAACAACTTGAAGGGACGTCGTCACGCAGGTCAGTTATTCCAGCCCCGCAAACAATTCAAAAACACATTTTAGATGCTGATGCATCTTCAGCTTGACGTAAGTTGGAGGTGTTAGACTGACACGCATCCCTTTCTCTAGGACAAACTCATCTAACAAAGACAGGAAAACTGTTGCTTGGTTACGACACAAAACATCCGCTTGAATGAGTGGTCTTGAACAAGAATGACTCACCAGTCCCAACATGCATGGTGACTCTTTGATAGCTCCACAGCACCCGAGGAATCCCACGACCATCATCAGGGCCCCGGCAGCGATCAGGATGTACACCCCTACGATGACAGACACATGCGAGTGGAACTTTAAAAACACAAAAATACAAACACACCTAGCTAGTATAAACACTTAAACTGTACAGTTTGATTTGGCAGACTTTGGCCCTGTCCCAATACCACCACTGCCCCTAGTTTTCAGCCCTACCCCGAAATTTTGCGCGTTCCCGTGAGGCTAGTGGTGTCCCAATTCCTATTTTCACCTAGGGGGAGTGAAGAAAACTAGTGTAGTGGCTATGAATCTGGCCGTACGGATCGAGGGATTTCCGATGCACACTAGTTGAGGGCCAGAAAAATTTCCCAGAATGCTTTTCGTCGTCATTTGCGGACTGAATAAAAAAAAAAAAACATGGCGGACATTTCTTATTTTTTAGTGAATAAAATCAATATTTTGAGTTAGTTTCTGCATAAAAATGCGTTTTGATTACATTTCTAGCGAGAAATATATATTTTACTTTCATAATATTCACTCAATGAATGTACATAGCCACTCGTTTGCCCGTTGTTGCGAAGATCACGCCAGAATAAAGGCTGATTTATGGCTCTGCGTCGATTTAATGCAGACCCATACATCAGCTCCGGAGCAGGCAGGCAGAAATCTCGAAATTTTTGGAGCAAATTTCGTAACAGGCGTAGCTACAACTGTTAGATTTCATCTATTAAACCAACATTTATCTTCCTAAATGATTTATTTCAGCCAGCGGTAATTCTCCACAGAGCTGCAGGTTTCTCCCCCGGGACGACGGGTCAAATTTCTTAACAGGCGTTATTTGGATAAACTGAGCCCAGGTTGGAGATCTTAACGGTTACTTTTACGCCTGAAAAAATATTAAAACTTAAGTGGCATATTAACAGGGCTACAGCTGAAATTAAAACAGCTTTTGGCTCTCAGCTTCCTGATTTAGTGCTGGTGCTGAAAGTAGGAGTAGTGGGAGTATTGGGACAGGCCCCTGGGAAGATTTCAAGTGCCCTAAAATCTGTCCCTTCTTTTTTTAGGGGTAGTGATAGTGAGGGAGGGCTAGTGGTAGAAAGTAGGGCTAGTGAAAGAAAGTAGGGGGTGTATTGGGATTGGGCCTTTAATTCCCTTGCTGTGTGAGTGAAACAGATGGATAGTCTGTTTTTCATAGTTATTGCCGTGGTTACGTCAGCCTATACCACCACATTTCTATATGAGATCACCTTAATGCCTCAGAGGGATGAGAGTCAGCTGCGTCTCAGTCAGCTCATCTCAAACCAGTTCCAGCTCCATGAATGACAATCACATCAACTCAGGATGGAACATTCCCAGTTTCGGTGACCACTTTAATAGGAATGCAAAACTGATTCAACACCAAGAAGGAAGCCAAGACAATGACAGTTTGCCTCCGTGTTTACTTTCAGAATGTAAATTTACACAGATCATTTCCAATTGAGTCCCAGGGGGTTTAGCAACACCACAGTGTGCTGTGATCTCCAGCCTGGGGTAATAATTTGATGTTTTTATTACCATCTGTTGGGTTAATGTGAATACATTAAATGCACGAAACAAAACCACAACACTGATGTGAACAGAACATCAGCCACACAAATATTTTGCATCAGGCGCTTCTTTCCTCCGAAGCTGTTATTAAGATGTTTGTCATTTCTGGCCCGTCCTCTGTCGCCTCGCCGCCCACTTCAATTATCAGTTTTGACACAAAGAGATGGGAGGGAGCCAGTCGCTCGTTCTGTGACGATTCCTCCACAAGACAAAGCTGCATCTGTCCCACCGTGAAGAATGAGGGCAGTGTGTGGACTGTTGTGACCGATGGAGGGCTCGCCTCGCAGCGGAGCACCGCCGGCCTCAGCTGCCCCCTGCATGCCCCACCTCCGCTCGCAGCCAAAAATACACAGGACAAAGCAGACTAGGTGCAGCAGCCCGAGGTGCTGAATTATGGCACAAGGACAAGGACGGCACACAAACGGAAAGTGAAGGAAGGAGACGAGGAGGTTTTAGTAGCAGAGAAAGAGCTTTGTCACTTCGACTTCAGGCGATGTGCACAGACTCCTTTGTTTTTGCAATGAGTTGCAGAACGGCAGTGTGCACTTCAAGAGGAACTAGACATTAAGACCTCCTGGCAAAAACACACACCTTACTTGGGTTTGTCCTCACCTGTGTTAGTAAATGTCAGGACTTGCAATATTTACCCCCACACCCAAATAACTGGTTGCAACAAATATTTCTCAGTTTTGACTTTAGCAGAATAGTTAACAGTTTGCAATACACGTGAAATCTGAATGGATCTCAACGAGCCTGTATGTTTCTATGTTGCCTCATGTCTTCAAATATATTAGCTCATCCTCCAAATTTCAACATATGCAGAGGTGACTCAATATTAATCTTTACTCCCATTTTTAGATCCACAAACCAAGCAGATATGAAAATGAATAACTGCGGTGAAATTCAGGTTAAATTGATTCCAACTCATCTCGCAACAGCAGTAAAATTCAGTTCACTGCACGAGTAATCAGATGATGCCTGTTCATGCGAATTTAAAGTCTTTCCGTGGAAAACAATGCTGCTCAATGTCACACAGGAACAGAATCAGACTATATTTGCATTTTAACCTCCAAGTTTTCCGTAGTCTGTACAGGTCTCACCTGTGAAAAAGACAGAGGGAGAATCATCTCCTTCGAACAGTCCTTTGGTCCTGGAGTCAAAGCGCAGCCACAGTCCCACGGCCAGCACTGCTGTACCTGCCAGCTGTGGAAGACACACATTTACCGTCAATGCAGCAATTGAAAAGACATTGCAATAAACAGTGGTTATCATTTTACATGTGCACAGTCAATATTACACAGTATTTGCCAAATCAGATGACACCTCGCTTCCCAAGATGCCAATTTAGATGCGTATGAACAGTGTATGCATCGTGACAGAAGGGAACGAGACGAGTGGGGAAAACTTGGGCAAAATAAACTAGAGGGTCAATTTTAGCTGCGAAGCATAAACACACCAACTTTAAATACTCAACTATTTTCCTATACTGCAAATCATATTGCCATTGCAATTTTTAACCATGTTTTCAGCCGCAATGTTGAATCCTCAAAATTTCCACAGACCCTCAGTCACTGACAATCCTGGAGACGAAAACGCAGACATAAATATCTAAATCAGCCACTCCAAGTTTGTGTCAACTTGTCACTTGGGGCAATACGCTTCAAAAATGCAAGGATAACAACTGAATAAACAGTCTGAGCTCAGTTTGAATAAATAAAAATCAAATCAATCCTGGACCAGTACAGTCGGTCTGATTCAAAATTCATAGAAAAGCTCTTGAAATCTCAACACCCCCTTTAAACTCTGGTTGCAGCTCCAAATAATTCACGTTTGTTACAATCTGGGTAATGGAAAAGTTAAAGAGAATTACTCACCACCACACCCAACAATCTGTCAACATGCCATTGTTGATTTAATCATGAGACAGCCACAACTCATCAAGAAAAAAAAAAAAAACCCATGGAGTGTTTACGAAGATCGGGGTTTCACTGTTCAAATATGTAGCCACAGTGATCGTTAGGGCAAATATATTTGGATTCCCCTCTTCCCCGAGTCCAAACACACCTTAATGGTTGAGCGGTACTCTAAGAAATGCAACAATGATTGCAGGTATTTAGAGGAATTAAGGCAGCAAGACTTGTTTCTTTGTGTGTTTTGACTCTGAATGACTTGAATTCAAAAGAAAAGGACAAGCCGCTACAGGATTCATCCTCTGAACACGATCAGTGACTGGACTCACCGTTTATGTGATAAAATTCACAAAATTCAAATTCAAGCCACAGAAATGTAAACCAGGACACTAGGAAACGTTTTAACGCTGGCATTTCCTCTCACCCCAACATCAGTTAAGCTTTATTGCCAAGGTAGTCGAGCATGTTTGTGTACAGGAAATAATTAAAACACCTCAATAAACAGTTGCTTCCTTTTTTTTTTATGTAAAACTTTAGAAACCACAAAACCCTTTCTAAGTTACACAAGCCCGAGCACAAGCAATACAAAGCTAAATCTTGAGAACTCCAGTAGCTATAGCTGGATTTAATTCCAGGTTTACTGCGTTGTAGAAGCACTCAGTCCAGGATGCTTACGTGGACATCCACTTCCTCCAAAGAATTTAACAAATTCAGTCAAATTTAAGAGAAAAGCCTCTGCAGCTTTCAATCTGCCTTAATAATCATGAATTTGAATACTGCTGAGGGAAAAATAACACACACAGAAAGATGTGGTTAAAGTCTCATCTAGACCTACAATTATGCTTGGTTGCTACAACTGAAGGCTACCGTACACCTGGAGTTACGAGAAGTGTGCTCAGATCCCAAGGCTAGTGACTAATACAAGCTCAAATCTAACAGCAGGCCCAAGGAGGTCAATCTGAACAGAGATTCTCAAAATGTGACCCTTCAACTGTAGCTAATGAAGGATCATTTGTGTTCATTTAACTCAGTTTGAAAAACAAGAAGGACTCTGAGAAGGTCCCACACCTTGGGAAGGGGGACAATAGGCATGTAGCCCCCGCCACAGAGTACAGAACAGCAATTTCTGCAACCCAAGTGAAAATAACTTATGTTATGTTGCTAACAAAAGCAAAGAGGCTAGAAATAAAAGCCACACAGCCTGCTGCAGCTTCTGCCAAATGTATGTTAACTGTATGCTCCTGATTTCAATTCAAAAATACTTTACTCCACAAAGGGGAATTCATTTATAAGTGTGTATAAGAAAGAACCTGAATGAGTCAAAACGTTAAGTAATTGCAATCAGAGCCCGTGTGTAAAATACGGTTAATGAGTGTAAAACAATGTCAAGCATTTGTGTACCTGTGTGTGTTTATTCATATACAGAAAACACCCAATGACTAAATGATAAGTTGACCCAGTGCCACTTCATAAGCAATAAACTATGGAAATGAGGGGTGTTTTAAAATGCTTAAATCACACTACTGAAATGTACCATTTCCTTTAACCATTTGTTCACAGATTTTTTTTTATCTTTGAAGGAGTTGACTTGAAGCAGTTGACTTTTCTGAAACAAGATGGACTAAATGTGGGAACTGACTTTAGTTTAAAGTTGGGGATAATTAGAAGCTCACTGGCATGAACATAACTGCAAATGATTAACCCGTCAAAGTAGATGTCGTTTAAGGCTAATTCTGCTTTTTCGTGTTACAAGTGTGTCGTTCACAGACCCTGCAGAAGGCTCAAAAATGGTATTAACGCACGGGGAAAATGACATGTAAACAAGTCATAACAATGAGTGTGTGTGAAAACACTCGAACAACTTGGAGTTAGTCTACACATCACGGTTTACGTGAAGAACATCTGACCACGTCTCAGGGGGTGGGAGACTTTAAAAGCCACCTGCCCCGGTCCATTCCCACAGGGGCTGCACATGTGGCCCGGTTAAGTGTGGGAATGAGAGCAGGTCATGACATGCAGATCAGTCAGGTCAGGAGTCTCAGCTGCTGAGGACACTCCAGCCCAACCTCTGCCATCAGGAAACCCTGATCATCTAAACCAGGGGTCGGCAACCCGCGGCTCTAGAGCCGCATGCGGCTCTTTAGCGCCGCCCTAGTGGCTCCTGGAGCTTTTTCCAAAGATGTTTGACCTTTTTTTTCCCTTTTTTTTCCTTTCCTTTTTAAATCTCGATATTTTTCGACTTTTTTCTCGAAATTTTGACGTTTTTCTCGACATTTCGACTTTTTTCTCAACATTTCCACTTTTGTCTCAAGATTGTACTTCTTGACATTTTCGACTTTATCGTCATTTCGACTTTTTTCTTGACATTTCGACTTTTGTCTCAAGATTGTACTTCAACATAAATCTTGACATTTCGACTTTTTTATCAAAATTTCAACTTTTTTCTCGAAATTTCAATTTTTTTTTTCTCAACATTTTGACTTTTTTCGCAAAGCGCATAATGAAAAAAAAAATCTTCCCCCAGTTCTAACTAATATAGAAACATGCAGCATGTGTTGTCTTCATTCTAAGGCTGATACAAGACTTTTCATTTTTTGCGGCTCCAGACATATTTGTTTTTGGTCCAATATGGCTCTTTCAACATTTTGGGTTGCCGACCCCTGGTCTAAACTCAGCAGGGAAGGATTTCCTTCCACTTGTCATCTGAAGGGACTCTGAAGCGTTGACATGCATCCAGTCCAGTCTGTCCATTTCAGAACAAAAATCCTGCATAGCTCATGATTACAATGTGCTGGCACGTGTTCGAAACAGACTGTGCTGTACCAATTTCCCCATTTATCAGAAGCCACTTCCACTGACAACGGGCTGATTGACGTCACAAAACGCTGATAGCTCGGTTTCAGTTTGTTCATATCCAACAGTTGTGACGTGCAGAGATCAGATTATGTCGTTTCACCAAATCTGCAATCTTTCCCAGAATAATGAGCACAAAGCACACATTTGATCCTTCAACGTATTATTCTCTTTACACTATGAAGGTGGGGCAGCTGCAATTATTCCAGTGTGGGGGGATTGCTCATTTAAGTGTAGACATGCGAGCCACAGGCAAGTACACCACGTCATCCCACCGTCTCGACTGTCATCTTTGTGCATCAGAAATAACTCCAGTTAAATTATCAGTTCAGGGAGAGTCATCTAGAATCCACCTGAGATTAAATTAAATAAATAACGGCATGACTTGTTTTGTACTTCCTTAAAACAACCCACCTTAGAAAAATAAGCAACACCCACAAGAATAGGGACTGGTGTGGATGACTTCACCTCCTAAAGCCTGCAGCTATGAAAGTGTGAACAAAACTACAAGCAACCACCAAATTCTTGTGTCTGTCAAGAATGCCCGACATTTCACTAAACCCCAGGAAGACACTAGTAAAAACAATAATAGAAAAGCACATTTTTCTACACAGCAGTGATAAGGATCTCTATCATTCATACATACTACAAACAAAGTCTAATATCTACTTAAATATTTTAGTGGCACCATTAAAAGAACAAATTAAGAAAACATGTAGTGAAAAGTTTGGCACTGTCGTCCTTAAAAATAGTAATAGGTAGTCTTACACTAATATAAAGTTTAACCGTGATATTTGAGAGCCTCAAACAAAAGATCGAGACGTGGTTTCATGCTGCGTTCCATTTACCTCGGAAGTCGGAACTCGGAACTGGGAATGATGTCACAGCCGAGTTATCAGCGTTCCAGTTACAAAGTAGGTAAACAAGTTTGTAGTTCGCATATACCACATGAAAAATGTAAATTACACTATAGCAGCATATATATGCCGAACAATACTTGTATACGACTGATTTAGTGTGACCAAAACTAGAATGAAGTGCTACGAATTTTTACAGAGCTCTCTTCTACTGTTTACAACCCGGACAGCCATCTTGGAATCTGAACTCGGGGGTGGTGAAGACTCTCCCACTTTCCCAGTGGGAAATTCCACTACGAGGGGCGTTCCAGTTGAAAAATCCGACTGGTAACTGGGAAATCCCCACTTCCGAGGACAAATGGAACGCGGCATAAGAGATGCGTTTAGAGAGTTTAGTTGCGCAACAGTCGCTCTTGGCGTCACGGCGAAGAAATCATTTCCAAACCGACTCCAGCTTCAGCAGGTGATTTATCTAAACTCAAATACAGCAGATGGGCACCAGGACGCACATAAATCAGTCCACAAGCGGTGAAAAGGTCCCAAATACGCTCCAAACCAAGACACGCGAATATTCCCAGGTGACTCCAGTAATATAAACGTACATACCCAGAAGAGGAAATTGAAGGCAAACATGACATATTTGACGCACTGTATTCCCTTCATGGTTCTCGGTTCGGGAGTTGGAGCTTGCTCACACGCAGAAACACGAGTCCTTGCTGAGGTATGTGGGCAGAGCAGGGAGCAGGAGGACTTTTGTGTGAGCCAGCCACACCCTGCTCACCTGAGCCGTCCCCCTGCCGGCAGCAGCTGAAAGCAATCCTAAAGCTTAGAGTGCAAAACCATGCAAGACTCCTTAGGTCAGACCAGGGGCGAAAATCCCGGGGGGGACAGGGGGGACATTCCCCCCCGTTAGTAAAGCTGTCCCCCCCTAGAATAATTTGAGACAGAATTAATAATTTTGGAACAATGCAGTAGTATTTAGTAGTGATGAACCGAAATGAAAATTGTGGCCGAAACCGAAATCGAAAATAATAATAAACAGTAAAATCTCATTACACTTAAAACAAGAGTCATCACCAGAAAAATAACTTGTTATATGACAATTTTCAACTGTTTCAAGTAAATTTTCACTTGAAATAAGTAGAAAAATCTGCCAGCGCGACAAGATTTATCTTATAAGCAAAACAATCTTGTTCCACTAGCAGATTTTTAAGTGAAAATCTACTTGAAACAGGTGAAAATTGTTGTTTTTTTCCAGTGATGAGTCTTGTTTTAAGTGTAATGAGATTTTTTTTAACTAAAAATGAGACATTTTAACTAGAAATAAGACAAATATTCTTGTTAAGATTTTGGGTTTTTGCAGTGTATTATGTCAGATGTGCTGTATTATTGCCACCTTCCACCTAATACCTTTGTTTTGTATTGCTCTAAGAAAGGTCTTCTGCCTGTTTGCGAGATAGAGATGAAAATGTCAAAATGCTGTATTAAAGGAAGGCTAAAACTTTTATTCCTTGTCCCCCCCTGGATTTATTCTCTAAAAGTTTACTGTTTATTGTCTCCCCCCCCCCCCCCCCAACTATGAAACGGGATTTTCGCCCCTGGGTCAGACCCTTGGAATTGATAGATTATTTATTGGACCTTTATATTGTTGTTTCTGCCATATTATTATTTTTTTTAATAACATAACAGCCACACATTGATGCAGGTAGCTTGGTGGTTAGAACCATACACATATATACGTAGACGCCCCATGGAGCTGCTGCCATACGTCAACGTCGCCGCCATATTGGATGTGGCAAGACTGCGCTGTAAACTAATACAAGTAAATTGACTTATTTTCATAAAGCGCCTTTCTACAAAGAAAAGGAAAGTTTTACGTCTCATTTATTCATTCACACACGCACTAATATACTTGGGAAACCGTTAGGCACCAAATATAATATATTTAATTTTCTCAGATGGCAAAAATAATAACTTTATTGATCCCACATAGGAGTAATTCATGTTATATCAGCTATAGAGAACAAGGTAGTGCCGAAAAACAATATATATCCCCCCTATTAAAAAAAAGGAAAATAGAGAAACATATTTTCTCATCAACAAAACATATTTTAAAATTTTCAAGTAACAAAAAACATATTTGAACCATTTATTTTATATATATATATATATATATATATATATATATGTGTGTGTGTGTGTGTTATGGCATACCGTTAAGGAAATTAATCTTTCTTTCAATTAATCTTTTTGTTTCATTCCATATATTCAAAGATTAATTTCCTGAACGGCATGCCATAGTATGTGTGTGTATATATATATATATATATATATATATATATATATATATATATATATATATGGAGATGTTTATGGATAGATATATATGGATATGTTTATTATTGTTTTACACAATCTGCTTCTCTATCATATAGTCGTGTTTGTACATGTATGTATGTGTATTATTCACCTATATATATATATATATATATATATATATATATATATATATATATATATATATATATATAGTGTGTCATGCAAAATAGCCTACCTATATAATAATAATAATAATAATCAGTTTTATTTATAGAGCGCTTTTAAAAGATCTCAAAGACGATTAATGGTCTGCAAAGATTTATGTGTATTTTTCTGGTTACACAAAACATTTCCTTTAATATGACCGCTTCAATTTAGAAAATAAAAATAAAAGTTCTGTAGAGTTCCAGTTTTTCCCCTTCTCTTCATTCCACTAAACACCATCATCCATTGAGGATGTTTGGGATGTGATGGCTGAGAGAAGGCTTGAACATTATATATGTGTCATGGATACATGTTCCCCTGGACATTTATCCTCCGTGGAGAGTTGAAATAAACACAATGTTGTCTTGATCTTGCAGTTTGTAGTCCAGTTCTCCCATGAGCTCCCAGTCCGCATCATTGATCAGCACCAGTATCCCGGGCCTCACGGAGTCTCCCTGCACGAACAGCTCGGGCCGCTCCTTCAGCAGGTTCCGCTGGATCCACACCAGCAGCTGCCTCAGGTCCCACAGCTCCTCCTGGCTCGGGAGGGTCACACGGTGTTCCTTCACCCCACTGAAAAGCAGCTCCGCTCCGCCTCCAAACTCCAGATGAACAGCTACGGGCGCTGCCATAATGTTGGAGCAGCAGGGGTGTCTGTGTTAGAAACGTGCTCTCACGGAAGGAAGAAGGTTGCTGATTAGATTCCCATCAGTTCTCGCGAGGTTACTCCACGAGAACAGAGAAACTGACGTCATATTTTATCTGTGGGCGTGGATAAGGCGGAGAAGCTGATACGTCACCCACCCTCCTCCGCAGACGCTGAAGTTTGTGCTCCAGCTTAGATCCATGGCTCCAGCTCACAATTAGATCAAAGGAAACATTTATTATTAATTTGTTGATTATCCTCGCAAAATTCCACATCCACAAATCTAAATTCTTACGCAAAAACCCTCTTTTTTACTTTTCATTGCGAATTAAAACAGTATCTGGACTCTATTAAGTTTTCTAATAATTCAAAGGCAATCAAAACCATAAATGTATGTAAATGTTTTGGCTTTCTGTTATAATTTCATCCCCCCTGGCTGGTTGTAATGTGTTGTGCTTTTTGTTTTGTTTCTTATTTGAGTTTGACTCTTTATATGTTATAATTCGACGTGAATTTGCATAATGTGAAGTTTTGTTATCATTGTTATGTTTGCAATTGTTAATAAAAAAAAATTAAAAAAAAGTTTGTGCTCCAGCTCTTTTTCTCCCTATTCTAGAATTGCAGAATTCCTTAAAAAAAAGAGTCAAGTTCGAAGTTGATCAATGTGCTTTCTGTAATGTAGCAGATGAAACTTTAGAACATGTTTTTCCTGTATCCTGTGTCCAGTTAGAATTAAGAAACTGGTTACTACTTAGAATAGAGGACATACCAGTCTTTGATATCTCTCATATTTTTTTCTATATAGATAACTTGAAGTCGAATGTATCTGACATAATAAATATAGTTATTCTCATGGGTAAATATCATATTCATTGTAGTAAGTGGAGGAATAGAAAACCCTCCTTTGATTGGTTTTTAAATTATTTTAAATTATACTTCTTATCCCTAAGAAAAATAGACTCTAACAAAATGGCTAAAAAGATTTGTGACGATATATCTTGTTTCCTGCTTTTTTGATGCATGGCTCAGTATTTGCTCCTCTTTTTGGCACTTTTGTTTGCCTGATTTTAAATACTGTGATATTTTTATAGTTTGCACTTTATAAAAACCCCTGTTTGTCTTTTATTTCAATATATAGTTCATTGTTTTTCTATATAGCTCTATATTTGACAGCTCTACTAAGTTTCTTATGATCCTTACGAGAAGATGTTTAATTACTGTTCTATGTTGTTTTATTGTGTCAATAAAGAAGAAGAAAAAAAAACTCTTTTTTCTCCCCTTCTCCTCAGAAGTCGCACTTAGTATCAACAAATATTTATTCTTTTTCCACTTCAAACATATATACCTCAAAATATATCATCTCTGTCTTTGTCACAATGCTGTCGCTGTGTTGTTGTTCACACTGCGGTACTTGTGCGGGTTGCCAGTTCAACGTAATATAACCGACTTTCAAATATAGGAAGTTGTGGGTATTTGGAGCTTGTTTTCGGAGCTGTGGCTTGTCTTGGGCCTGTACATGTCTGCTTTCTCCCCTTTGCCCAACACCAGCAGTATCGACACGAAATGTAACCAGTTTAGAGGCAGGAAGCGAAAACAATTCCCTGCAGTGCAGCCGCTCATTGTACTGTACCGACTGTACACACTATACACACACCACAACTCATTTCTTTTGGATAACTCTGTCATTGAGTACTGCCTGCTTCTGGGTTACTGATGTGACATTTGTAAAAGTGGGGTACATTTTATTATATCTCACATGCACACACACACACACACACACACACACACACACACACACACACACACACACACACACACACACACACACACACACACACACACACGCTCCCCTCCTTGATCTGTCGCCCTGATCTCAACTTTTGCTGTGATGGTTTAAAATGGTTTGCACTGATTCAGACATTCATATTCTTCATGACGTAACCACAAGATTTCTCCACACTGATATATTCATCATTCAAATGACTGTGTATTTTTCCCTTGTGATGTGGCAGCCCTGTACGTGTGCTGCAGTGGGAGTGTCCTTTGAGGACTTCCAGGACTTCTGCACTTGAGTTTATCATGAAGTATGAAATGTCCCGTCTAGAACGAGCGTAGTTATTGTCCTTGCCACTTTGATAAAAAGAACAAAGAACAAAGAAAAACACATTTTGCTGTTCGTGCGGAATATGTAACAAGTTTTTCTGTGAGTTTGAACAATCTGGCCGTGCTTGAGTGGGTTTTTTCTTCAAAGGACTCCAGTTTAATCCCAGCCTGATAGACCAGACCCACATCTAGAAAGATGTACTTGCACACCAAATTTAAACTTGCCAGGTATACGTCTAGACTCAAGACTAGCTTCCTCCCACAGTCTAAATACTAGTCCAAGTATGTTATGTTAATTTGTGATTATAAATTGCCCAAAGGAGTCAGTCTGTTTGTCTATGTGTGCTCCTGCGATGTGACCAGTTCAGGGTACCATATCTGTCACCCAGAGGCCTGATAGGCTCCAGCAGATCCTCCTGACCCTAAAGAGTGGACTGATTCATACATGCACTTATGGTATTTTACTGACCAAAGCAACCTTCATTGGCTTAAAGCAAAAACCAATTGGAGTTATTCACTGAGAAAAAGGTTTGGAGAACAAAGTTATCTTAAAATCAAACATAAGTTGCAGAGAGTTGCAGAGAAAGACACTTGAATCCTCAGAGATCATGAATGCGTGAGTGTTGTGTTTGTTGCCAGGCAACAACTGCTGTGATGATTTTGCATGGATCATCTGCAGGTAACAGGGGTTAACTCTCTCAGGAAACAACCTGGACTAAAACTTACAGCCAACCTTATCCAACCTTTGGGGTGCAGAGCTGCACCTTCACAGTAACATCCATTATCGATACCTGCCTATTTCTATTTAGGAGTAAATAGGAACATTCATTCCTACATATTCATTCATATCCCAGCTGTGTCTGGACATAAAGAAGGGGTGCACTCTGGACAGGCCTCCAATCCATCACAAGGCCTCACACTTGTCAGGCCAAACATGTTTTTGACTTGCGGGAGGAAGTCGGAGTGCCCAGGGAGAACATGGGAACTTAGATTAGTTCAAATCCCCTTGGTGGTATTTGTACTGGGGACCCGTTTGTCCTGCCCCACGTCTGCTAGTCTGTCTTAAGTGTTCTGTGTGCTTTAAGAGTCCAAAACTATGCACAGAGGGGATTCCAAAGTCAGGATTTTTCCATTTGCATTTTTTCCATATTTATGCACATGTGGGACTTGTAACATGTAAATGACGAAGATATTCTGAGGAGTAGAAGAGGGTTGTTTACAGAGAAGCATTTGGATAAGACAAACTCCCAACCTTTGGTGTCTTGCAAGCTGCAGGGTAATGTACTTGTTTGTGAGAACAAAGAATCATCCTTCCTTACTGGAATTTAAGCTTTGTCAATGCTTGGGAGGTTTCTGTGACACAGAGGACAGAACGCCCTGTTTACACATTATGGTATAGGTTGTGTATTATAGGGTATTCAAAGGGAAACAACCTGGGGGTGGGACTGCTGCTTTCTGAAGTAACTGGAGCTGCTCTCTGTTCCCAGTAGACCCAGTGAAACCAACAACAGTAGCGCTGTGTCTCTGCCTCCTGCCTCTCTCCCAGCCTGTCCTTAATTCTACCTCCCTCCTGTCTATTCCTGTTTGAAAAGTGTCAATTTGCCCTCATTGAAAACATCAAATTTGTGGACATTAAAAATCTGATCAATCGTCCTTGATTGGCGCATAATACCATTGTGTCGCCGCCGGTGTATCCGAAGTCAAAAACAGTTTTTCTAAACTGCCAATAATAAACCTGATTCTGATTCTGATTCTGATTCAGTCTGCTTTAAGATTCATCGGTTCTCAGGACTTTTGTAAGGCAGCAAGGAGAGAAAGCATCATTTCCACATCCTGGCTGTATTTTAATGACAGAATGGACTCATCAGTACCCCCTGATGGAATTTCTGAACCTGTACAAGCCAAAGAAAGCTTCCCCCTGGAAGCCAATAATAAAGATTTTACTTTTCCATCTGTGTCTTAAAATTAAGTTAATACAACCTTAAATAAATAAAATACATACTACCCATGTCACTTCCAAACAAGAATAAACCAAAATAAAAAAGCAGTGTGAAAAACCAAGTACAGCTGGGAGTTTCAATATCATATTGAAACTCCCAGCTGTACTTGGTTTTTCACACTGCTTTAACATATTATATGAATTAAAGGGATATGTGGCAGAAAGGTGCTGCTAATCAAATTTACTTGACTCAGAGAAGATAAGGACTTCTATGAAAAGCAGGAGCTTCCAGTTAACTGATCTGGATGACTCAAGTGGTTGTTTGCACAATGTCAAGGAGGAAAAAACATCCGCACTGATCTTGGAGAAGTAAACGCTGCTACTCAGCAATCCGATAATGGTTACAGGGCTATTTCCAAACAATCTGAAGAACACAGTGACAAAGAGTGGAAAACTCTGTCTGGGAGCGGACGATGAAGAAATTCTTCTTAAGGTCAGAATTATAACCAGTTATAACCAGAGAAATTGGGAAAAAAAAAATAATCAAAGAGTTAATTAATAAGAATAAGTCACAGCTGATGTGAATAACCTAGATGTTTGCAAAACTTCAAGTTAACAGGGACCTAAAATGTAAATTAGATGTACAAAAAAATGAAATAAAATAATTGTGTTAAACCAATCAAACTGAAAAAAAAATTCAGTTCATACTTGTTGCTACAAATATATTCAGTTGTTCAAGATGCATGTCTACCCTAGAATACTCCACACCGCATCAGGATTGAAGCCACAACTATTTGATAACATCAATTAAGTTTCAAAGACAATAATAGAGAGGATACATCTACACAGCTACAGTACATATCCATCCATCCATCCATCCATCCATCCATCCATCCATCTAAACATGGCAGCATGGATTAGGTCACCAAAAAAGGGATCTTAACAACCCAAACCAAAGTGGAGACATTCACAATTTGCATCATCATGTTTGCAGGAAACCAGACACTTTGTATTTGCACGTACAACTCTTATCAGTTGTCAAGCAAAGTGTTGGAAGGGAGATTAAGAAACTTAAATGTATGTCAAAGTATTAAAGAGTCCAAATACGAGGCCATCAGAGTGGACAAAGAACAGTGGCCGGTGGCTTAGGTGTGCCTGAGTCAGTGGATGAGTAGCCTAACCTTATTTCAAACTAACTGGCCAGCCGATGAAAAGGTGACTTGTAAGTGTACAAATTAGAGTGTGTACTAAACAGAACATCACGAGACCTCAGTGCTTCAATTCATTGCCAGTTGATGATATCACGATCTCT
The DNA here is from genome assembly GCF_033807715.1 of Cololabis saira. NCBI lineage: Eukaryota > Metazoa > Chordata > Actinopteri > Beloniformes > Belonidae > Cololabis > Cololabis saira. The sequence continues at coordinate 16,125,400 of NC_084609.1, read as the reverse complement.
GGAAGAGGGTGAGACATTTCTCTATTCCCCAGGACTTCAATGCTATGTTTGGAATACATATCAGTCTTATGCTAAGATATTGTTAAAGCTCTTTTATCTGGTCCCACATAAACCAGGCCACAAGAGCTCTTCAACAAATAAACTGTGTGATATGGCAACTGGAAAAAAAAGGAGTTGATGAAATATACGCAAGACTAGTAAGAGGATGTGTAAGATGCTTGAGAAATGTGTACATGCACAGGGGCCACAAAGGGCCACAGTTTAAATAAACAAACAAAAAAGAACTACTTGTTAGTGGTTTTATAGGCAGATTGAACCAGTTTGTCTGTCAAACTATAAAAGCGTTGAATGAGATCAGAGCTGTATCACTTTTAAGACATTTCAGTGTTTCTGGATGGAAAGGTTCAATCTATTTTTCGATTTCAACTATTTCTACACAAAAAAGGAAGGAAATATTGCAGCTAAAAGTTAAAACTTCCACAAAATATTTATAGTAGTCTATGCTGTATTATTAATTGTTTGTTAAAAAAGGAACTGACTTCTCCCTCGTTCTTTACTAAAAACAACTGGTGGTACATTAGTAGAGATTTTTCATAAAACACAGACGCACACTTTACATTTTAATGTAGGTTACTTACCCAGAAGACGAAGTTGAAGATGAAGAGGGAGTACTTGACGCACAACTCCCAGCTGCTCAGCGCTGCCATCCCTGCGGCGTCTTTTATGGAGTTAGTGCGCGTAGACGGTCAAATGTAACTGTCGGGTTTATAACAGTCTCTCTCTGGTTCGCTTCCGCCGCATCACTCGGCTGAGGTCGTGCGCCTTCGGCCGGCTCCGTCAGCACAACAACAGCACAACAGAGGAGAACACCCACACACAGACGCCCAAGAGAGCTTTCTTTATCCCTCTTGTCTTTTATTATGCACATTTCTTCTGTCATTTATATACTGTTTATGATAAATGACAGAATGATTGGTTTTTAAAATTAGAGCATTATAATCAGAGGTGGGTAGAGTAGCCAAAAATTGTACTCAAGTAAAAGTATTGTTACTTCAGAATAATATGACTCAAGTAGAAGTAAAAAGTAGTCATCCAAATAATTACTTGAGTAAAAGTAAAAAAGTACTTGGTGAAAAAACTACTCAAGTACTGAGTAACTGTTGAGTAACGTCTGATTTATTTTTTTAACATAACCATTCAAACAGACAAAAGTACAAAATAATCATCTTCAGGCAAATTAAATCAATAAAATAATAAGATACATTCAAATTAATAAAAAAATAGCTTAAAGTAAATTCAAGTACTTAAATACATAATAAAATAAATAAAACAATAACAGAATAAAAAAAGAAATTAAGCACAAGTAGCACAACATTTTAAGCCTTTGTACTTTTTTTTTTTTAATCAGGTAGAAGTAGAACAAGCCCATGAACTCATATAAATATAATGTGTGTGTTTGAGTCTGCGTATATGTGACAAAACATGCAAAAACAAATATTTTTCCCAAAGAATTACCCAGTGATGTCATGAGATTGACGCGTACGCGGATAAAAGGGATAAAAGAAAAGTAACAGCTCAACGTAGCCTAATGTAGCGGAGTAAGAGTAACAGTTTCTTCTTCACAAATCTACTCAAGTAAAAGTAAAAAGTATAGTGATTCAAAACTACTCCTAAAAGTACAACATTTCCCAAAACTTACTCAAGTAAATGTAACGGAGTAAATGTAACTTGTTACTACCACCTCTGATTATAATATATGCACAAAATAACTGGAAGCAAATTATACTAAGTGAAATATCAAATATAGGCAGAAATACTGAAAGCTTCAGTGTTGAAAGAACCCAGGAACAATGAAAAGGTTAAGGGTGAAGCTACAAATGGTTTGGTGGTACTGTAAGCTCACAGCAAGACGCTTCCTTCCTGCCCAAATATTTGGTATGTTCTGTACTGGTGGATATGGCTGTGAATTGGAAGGGTACCAGACCCAAATTATGAGAGAAAATGATCCTGGAGTGAATGGGTTTAATTGTCCCGGTTATCCCATTTTGGGTCCATAATCCTGAATCCATATAGGGCCAATGCCATTTGTCTATTTCAAGCCCAAACCCACTCTGCACCCCAACAGCACATTTAACCCAATGTGGCTTTCATTAACATGCTGGCAGAGAAGAATCCTTTTAATAATCCTGTCCCATGCCCATGCATGCATACCTTTTAAGACTCTGCAAAAGCACAATATGGATACATAACAAAGGCATCACTGAAGTGGAGGAGGACGAGGAAGGTAAGGTATTCGACTAACATGCCTGCAGACCAAAACAGTCATAACAGTTAAAGTGTGGAGACTTTGACACTAAGAATGCAACCATGGCAGTTGTTATGTTGCACACCTCAAGATGTGCTTGCAGAAAGAATGCACTATAATAACATTTGAAACTCATCGTTGCCTGAGTCGGTAGGAGGCCTTTAGAGTGATCTCAGAGGAAATGGCAACATTACAATGGGGCAAGAACCTTTTTTGGAATGTGTTACAAGCCTGAAATGCATATAGAAGAATACATGACAAAATACATGACATGCATTGGTTACACTGTCTGCAATTAAATACACAAGGAAGTAAATGTTTTTTTGTAACCCAAATAGCCCCAAATTGGCTAATTTGTGCTGTAAAATCCTGGTTTCAGTAGCAAGTGGTTATTTTGAAACCTCAGTGAGTCTTCATGAGGCCATAAAGGTCAGCCACCAATCAAAACCAGTGTTGGTGTGTCACAATGCTACAGTATATTCTCTTTCTCTGTGCTGGAAATGCAACTGTTTTCTCCTTCTTCTGCAAGACAAAGGCAGCAGTGTGAGCAGTCAGCCCACCACTGTTGTTCACAGCTGCGCACAAACAGCCAGTGATGGTGATGATAAGGGAGTGCGGTGCAATCCAGCTGATCACAACTAGATAAATAAAACTGCAAACACTTCATCTTTATTATAAATATCTAAAAACACTTATCTGTTGTTTTAAGTTACCAATACATTTCAAGTGGCAACACTGTCCTTTTTAATTTCTCAAGAAGTTCATACTTAGACTGAGATTTTGCATCAAATAATGTTTTCCTTCAAAGTGTACATTTTCCTAGTTTCTGTCTTAAAATATTTAATTGAAATTGAAGCAATCTTTTCAAATCAAAAATACAAATGTGACTTATTTCCATCTAATAATTTTTAAAATGTTGCATTTCAATGACTCCTTGCGAATTCAGTAAGTGCTTAACAATTGAGCAGCCTCCTTAATAAGGTTAAAATTCGTTTTTCTCCAGTGTCTCACTGTTTATACTGGGCTGCATAAAAGACTGAGTGTGGTCCTCTCAGAAAACTGCTAAAACAACACTGCCTTCATCTCCTTCGTGATGTGTGTTGGCTTGTGTGTCCCTCTTTTTACCAGTTCACAAAGCGCCCCTTCAAAGTCGCAGCTATGACCAAAACCTCTGTGAGTGAGAGTTCGCAGACAGAAAGATGGGAATGAGTTCGTGGGGATGATGACATATTTTCAGTATTTTTCCAGGTGTGCATAAGATAAAACTTTCTTAGACAAAACAGATAATTATCTAGATATCGTTTATCTAAAATTCACCAGACGAATTGAGGTTTGTTTACTATCAGCTTTGAAGATTATCTGTGATCGACTGCCCTCTAGTGGTCAGACGCAGACATGCAAGACAATCCAACCCAAATATCACTCACAACAAAACAAATAAGACACGAATTCCCGTTCTTAAAAAGGTTACACATTTACATTTTTCTATATAAATCTATGTACATACTTCTACCGGAGTCCTTTAAAACTTTATCCAGTAGTGACTTTAGCCTAAAAAGGATTTCGTCTTAATCAAATTAGATTGATCCTTAAAATGATTGCTCTACGTGTGAAATGTCAGAAAGCAATGCATTTGTACCCGAGGGTCAAGTGATATAGTGTGTCATGAGTTTAAACGGAGAAAACTGCCAAATATGCATACCGGTATTTTAAGTGAGTATAAAAAACTCATTTTATGGCCTTTTAGCTTAGAAAAATTATCTAGAGGGATTAAACAGTTCTGTCACCTCCTGTGAAAATTACAATAAGGGATTATTAATGATTACAGTGGATCTTTAATGAAATTAATTGAATATTTCCATTTATACATGAACTGTCTTGTGAGCTTGTTACTTACCTGAAAAACTGTATTATGATATCTAATAAAACAACAACAACAACAACAATAATAATAATAATAATAGATAAGATTAGATTAGATTCAATTTTTGTTATGTATGTTTTGTATGTTTGTTATAAGAGTGAAAATCAATAAACAGAATTTGAAAAAAAAAAAAAAAGATTAGATTCAATTTTATTATCATTGCAACTGTTAAGGTACAGGGCAACGGAATGCAGTTAGCATCTAACCGGAAGTGCTTGTGCAGTGGAAAAAAACACAATGTACAGCATATACACATATATGCACACACACACATATATATATATATATATATATATATATATATATATATATATATATATATATATATATATATATATATATATATATATATATATATATATATATATATATATATATATAAGTATGTCTGTACACAGTGCAGATTAATAAATACTGTTGTTATGAGGTGCAGGTCAGACATGAATGAGTGATAATATATATTATAAACAGATGAGATGTGATTATATGATTTACAACACATTTGAGTTACAGTATGTACATGGGTGATTGCTGCATTCCCAGTGTGGAAGTATTTACAGTGCGAGGAAGTAGTTGGTAAAAAAGTCCAGTGCAATTATATTATGTATATTAATATTAATAATAATATGTGAGTCTTCTTATCTAAATCCGAAAAGATTTTCAAATTAACCCCTGAAGTCGATTCTTTAACTTGTTAAAGAGCTTTGACCCTCCAGCCAATCAGCTGCGACCTGCTCCACTCCGCGGACCAATCAGAGAGCGGTGCGTGCTGATGGAGAATTAACGGACCTTCACTTAATTACTCGCCGTTCACAGAAACACCAAGGGACCGCCGGAGCCTCGACAGTGACACGTCGGACCGGGTCAGACTTCCTTCCCCCGCGGGTCCGCCATGGCTCGGACCGGAGGCGGGAGCGCGCAGTCCCGCAGGAACGCGCGGCTGGACTCGTTCCTGAAGCGGAACACGGAGCGCGCCGTGTACGAGCGGATCCGCGCCGCGGAGCCGTGCGTGGTGCTGTCGGACTCCGTCAACAAGGTGTTCATGCACGCGGTGCTGAGCGACCAGTGCGTGTACCTGACCGAGTACCTGCCCCGCACCATCACCGAGGCCGTCAGCTTCGGCCGAGTGAGACACATCGAGCTGGTGAGTTTTAATTGAATATTATTCACATAAAGTTTTTATTTCTCCTTATTCCGTAAATGGAGAACCATTTTATCACCCAGTGATAATATATATATATATATATATATATATATATATATATATATATATATATATATATATATATATATATATATATATATATATATATATATATGATGCAACCCCACATTTTTACACCTTTCACTACAAGTTTAATAAAGTTTAATAAATAAATTGACCGATACAGGACATGTGTCCTTTACATCGGTATCAGAAATAACTTACAATAAATATATAGACTAAAATTTACATTCAAAACATTTCATAAACATAAACTACAAACCTCATGTCCATTTTTTCTCTGCACTCATTTGACAACAAAACATGTGACCTCTGTCTTTCTGTCCATTTGAGATGAGCTTGTGCTCAGGGGAGTTCGTGATGTGTTTGCAGAGAGTTAAAATATTTCTTATAACTGATAGGAGATTCAGTGATGGAATTTGGCATGAGGTAATGAGCTACAAGCCATCCCTGATCTTAAAGTCTTTACTGGACGGTGCCCATCCCTTATCCTGGTAGCCTGACCTATCACCAATCAGTCCATTGATTGTGGAATTTTTCAGAATATTGTTATTTGTAATTATAAACTTTTCTGTTTAACTTTGCTTGTCTGCCAACTTGTCTTGTGTACTGTGCTGCATCAATTAAAAGCAGTTTATATGTTTTCTAAACACAACTAAATGGGTCAGTGAAGACACCTTGTACTTCTGCTTGTGAAACAAAGATGTACATAATTTAATTTAAATTACATGTCTTACTTTTACAGTTTGCATTGTAGAAAAAATGTTCAACTTGTTTGTTTTATTTATTTGAGAATCCTTACTAATTTTTAGGACTGCAGCTATTATTATTGTTTTCAGTGTTAATAAATTGTTAAATCTATTGTAAAATTGACAAACATCTTAAAATGTAGGTTTTTCCTGCAGCCTACACTGAAAAAATTAAATCTAAGTGCATGTAAATATAAGATATTTAAGTCTGTGATATTAACAATTAAAAATTAAGTTTGTTGCTTTACATAAATACATCTAGTTTTGAACTCAATCTGCAATTGTTCAAAAAATAACACATTGTGCATTTTTTCCTTAACAAGCAGTATTTATGTAATCCCAGGCTATCTTTTCATTTACACACAAACAACAAGCAATGATCGTAAAAAAAAATATCTTGCTTGATCTACTTTAAAAAAAAATAAGGCGACTTTTTCGCATGAGATTTTTATGTGGATCAAGAAAAACTAGTCTTTGTATAAACTACTTAATTTTTAGTATGTACAAAATTCATTTGCAAGTAAAGTCAACTTAATTTTGGTAAATAAAGTCAACTTAATTTTGATAAATAAAGTAAACTTAACTGACTTGTTGACTGTACTTGCAAAATGTATTATTTACATCCAAAAAATTAATAGTTTATACAAAGACTAGTCTTTCTTGATCTACTGTACATAATAATCTCATGCAAAAAGTTGATTTTTTTAAGTAGATCAAGCACAATATTTGTATCAGTGTACATTTTTACAATGTCTTAAAAAAATACAAATTATTATTGAACTAAATAAAAAATAAACAAAGACATGCAGTGTCTTACTGTGATTAGAAAAAGTACAAATTGCCATTTGAGAAAGTGGAAAAAGACACTTTTTTTGGGAAAATTATATTTATTGGGTTTTCAGATTTAACATGACATATACATTAATGATGGTTTACATGCCCACATTCAGAGAAAAGATAAGACAAAACCAAGAAATACTGAAAAAATATACAGATGAATAAATAAAAATTCAATAAAATAAAAAATAAAATAAAAATTATAACCCTGTATCCTATAAGGCTGATGTGTTGAATATCACATTTTCTTTATACACTTCCTGATTGGTGACAAGATATTCAATAAATTGTCCCCATAACTTAAAGAAACTCTGTATTTTCCCCTTGGTGGCATAGGTTAACTTCTCCATGGCTAGAACGTTGGAAAGACTGTTAAACCAATGTTTAACTATGGGAGGTTCAGTACTCTTCCAGGAAGTTGCTATACAGGGTTTAGCCTGAAGTGAGCACAAAATGACAATCTTTTTATTCGCACGGGACACTCCTAACTCATCTGAAAATAGTCCTAGGATAAAGGAAAAAGACACTTTAACGCAATGTACATATTAAAGAGTAAAGCTTAAAGCTTAGCTTTCCAACTTTCTGCAGTGCTGCAACAGTTATCTAATTAAGCAGTTAGGAAAGCCAGTTTAAGAATATAAATAAAGTGTATGACCCAGTCAACAGTAGCAAAGGTTTAAGTTAGGATCAGCCTCACAGCTACATAATACAACCACATAACAGCTCAGAGGTGAGGGACAAACCTGAGTGGCAGATGAGCCTCTGATCCCCACAGCTTGCTGTTAGGTCAGAGGTTTAATGTCTTAATGACAAAGTAAATCCCGTCTGCTTTAACTGTCAGATTACTACCTGGCCTGCGGTGGCCTTTCGGAGGCTGCAGTAGAATAAAAACATATTCTGATGTGTTGTGACAAAAAACTATTAAACACTCTTTAATATGTTCTTTCCAACTAGATGAATATCTGGACTGAACCTGAGTGTTACCAAGAATAAGACTTGAGAGATGAGCCAGATTTCAGTAGATTTAATTAAGCTATTGCATGCAAAAGGGTCAGAACACATTAGGTGTTGCAGATGCAGAATGGCAATGAAACTTAGGAAGCTTGTTGTTGTCAAGGTCGGGGGCAGACTATCAGTCTGTATGCTTAATCGGCCGTGGCTAAAGTTCTGCCACTCTCAGCATTTTTAGTTTAATCAAGTGGCCATAGGGCTGCACCATTAATCGTTAAAAAATCGCGATCTCGATTCATGCTTGAACGCGATCTCATTTCCGAATGACGACGATTTAAAAAAAAAAAAAAAAAAAAAAAAAAATTAAAAGATGGCTGCATAAAAAAAAGGACTAGGCCTATGTTCTAGGTTGTTGTAGTCCTGTCATGGTCAACTATCATGTTGTCATGTTTGTTATATTTTGTTAATGATTGTGGATTACATTTGGAGAAACATCTACCTTTCTCATCACCTGACACATATTGCACATAAATATTGTTAAAATTGTTATTGTTAAAATTATTTAAAGACAAGAGAGATGTTTATTGTTTTTATGTTCAATGTCAGCTATTACAGCAAAAAGCAGCCAGAGGAATAATTTGTTGCCTCAGAACTACAGGATCTGTTACAAGTCCCCTTTCTGAAAGGGTGTTCAACTCAGGGAGGAACAAATATTGTTAAACTGTTATTATTGTTTAAATTATTTAAAGACAAGAGAGATGTTTATTGTTTTTCTGTTCAATGTCAGCTGTTACAAAGTTGATGCCAGTCTTTTATCAGGCACTATCATATTTTTTGTAACGTTTACCTTTTGTATCGGCAGCTTCTTAATAGCAGCAAAAGGCAATGGGGGGTTCATCCCAGCCAGAGGAATAATTTGTTGCCTCAGAACTACAGGATCTGTTACAAGTCCCCTTTCTGAAAGGGTGTTCAACTCAGGGAGGAACAAATATTGTTCAAAATTGTTATTATTGTTTAAATTATTCAAAGGTTTGTGTAAAGAAGACAAGAGATGTTTATTGATATTATATTTTTGTTCAGCTGTTGCAAAGTTAAAGTAATAAGTGCAATAAATTTTATATTGGAAAAAAATCGTGAGAGAATCGTGATCTCAATTCTAAGCAAAAAAATCGTGATTCTCATTTTGTCCAGAATCGTGCAGCCTTAGTGGCCAACAAAATTTTCCATCACAAGGTGCACGATACAAGTCATTCTTCCTTATCAAACAAGTCTGATACATCTCTGTTTCCAAGTTTGCAATTTCCCTCATTTATAATAACTTCAAAGGCAACTGCTCAGCCCTGGCTGGGTGTCGTTGTCTGACTCGCTTCTTTATGAAGCAACATTGTTTCAATAGAAAACCGATCTGAACTGCAGGTCAGTTAAGCACACAGATCTGTCTCTATACAGCCGTGCTATTGGACGTTGAGCATCATTATGTCTGGCATTGTGCTGCTGAACTCTGCATCAACAGTAACTTCTCACGTATGCAGATCAACTATATGAGCAATATTTTATCTACATTTTTTGCCTGGTTGTCCATTTTTTCTCTGCACTCATTTGACAACAAAACATGTGACCTCTGTCTTTCTGTTCATTTGAGATGAGCTTGTGCTCAGAGGAGTTTGTGATGTGTTTTCAGAGAGAAATATTTCTTATAACTGATAGGAGATTCAGTGATGGAATTTTGCATGAGGTAGTGAGCTACAGTACAAGCCATCCCTGATCTTAAAGTCTTTACTGGACGGTTCCCATCCCTTATCCTGGTAGCCTGACCTATCACCAATCAGTCCATTGATTGTGGAATTTTTCAGAATATTGTTATTTGTAATTATAAACTTTTCTGTTTAACTTTGCTTATCTGCCAGCTTTTCGTGTGTACTGTGCTGCATCAATTAAAATTAAAGCTGCAAGCAGCGATGAACGGGCCCTCGCACCCTTGTGCACGTTCAGGCGTGCTGCAGTGGAAGCTTGTATGACTTGCATGTAGATTCTTCAGGCCTGGACATTTAGCGGATTACACCACCCACGACTCTCTATATCAAACCATTCAAAAGTTATGGCAGAAAGTAGGAACCATCACATATCGACCAATCAGATGAAGGGGCGGGGCTAATTTGCACCAGTTATGTTCAAGGACTCAAAACCGAGTCAGATGACACCGCTCACGACTCTTTATGTCAAACCATTCAAAAGTTATGGCAGAAAGTAGGAACTATCACATATGGACCATCAGATGAAGTGGGGGCGCGCTTTTTGGCGTCTAGTGTCGCCACAGTAACGGTTTTGAACGAGAAAAGTAATGTGCGTCGTAGCAGGATGGAGATGCACATTTTGATGTATAACACATAAATTGCATAAATTGCGCCAAAATTAGACGATTAATTCAAAATGGCCGACTTCCTGTTCGGTTTCGGCCATGGCGCCAAGAGACTTTTCTTTAAGTTGCGACATGATACAGGTGTGTACCGATTTTCGTGCATGTACGTCAAACCGTATTGTGGGGCTTGAGGCACAAAGTTTTTCTAGGGGGCGCTGTTGAGCCATTTTGCAACGCCCATTAATGCAAACCATTAAATATCAAATTTTTCGCCAGGCCTGGCTTGCGTGCAAAATTTGGTGACTTTTGGGGCACGTTTAGGGGGGCAAAAAGGCCCTCCTTTCGTCGGAAGAGAGAAAGAAAGAAAAATAATTCCTACAGATACAATAGGGCCTTCGCACCGCTTATACGTTTTCTAAACACAACTCAGGGTCAGTGAAGACACCTTGTACTTCTGCTTGTGAAACAAAGATGTACATCATTTAATTTAAATTACATTTCTTACTTTTACAGTTTGCATTGTAGAAAAACTTTTCAACTTGTTTGTTTTATTTATTTGAGAATCCTTACTAATTTTTAGGACTGCAGCTATTATTATTATTATTATTATTATTATTATTATTATTATTATTATTATTATTATTATTATTATTATTATTATTATTATTATTATTATTGTTTTCAGTGTTAAGAAGATGTTAAATCCATTATTAAACATCTTAAAATGTAGGTTTTTCCCCATTTAAGTCCAAAAAGCATTGAAAAATAACCCAATATATAGTTGAAAATAATACAACAAAAAAGCTCTGAAATCGCTCTGCAACAAATAGGAGCCAAAGTAACTTTGGACTTCCTTCCAGTCCATCTCTTGCATCAACTGGGCATCACTTTACAACAAAAGCAGTGAAACTAGATCACAGAGTTAAAGTGCACGTCATAGCAGAGAGCCTAAGAGGCTCAAGAAGGGAAAACAGCAGTGACTGGGTTAAGACAAAATTAGTGTAAATCTCCATCAGTGTTGACTTAACCTCACGTTCTACAGGAGGACCTGCTGAGGTAAAAATATTCTGCTTTAATCATTTTTACCTGTGCAGGTAAATGACCTCCCAGAGTTCCTCAGTCCCAAAGACCGGGAACGCTGCCAGCATATACGAATCAGCTACACCGCTGACAAACCTGTGGGGAAGAGGCGTGATTGGTTGAGGAGACAGAAGGGGGAGGGACTTGCTCCTGGAGCCCCGCCCTCTCGCAGAGCCAGCCACTGCCCAACAACAATAACACCACTAGAGACCTTAAAAGGTACAAACAAGTATGCTTTCACACTTGAACTCATGTTAGAAAAACTACTCATATCAGCAGATAAATGTGTTTTTTAATTTGTGTAAAATCTTCTCTTTTGGAGCTCTGTGTATGCATTCGAGGCATATTTGATTAACATTTTAATAGACATGGGTGTTTTAAGATGACAGATCAGTGCTGGTTAGACTTGCTGTTCAGGGCTCCTTTATTTTACTTAAAGACATTAAATAATGCTGTAAATGTTCCTGTGTATTTGTGCCATAGACTATTGGGTTTAATCATGTGGAAAATCTGTGTTTGTTGTAAAAGAAAGCAGTGAGCCTCATGTCCTTCAGGTGTTGTATTTCTTTGTCCTGAAAGTTTTACCTGTAATCCTACCCTGTCTGTGTCTCTGTGTCCCCGACAGGATTTGCTGCAGAAAGGTGAGTCCTGTTTCCATCAACACCTGGAGATCCTACTAACTCAGTGTGACTCCCCCCCGGTTTGAATTGTGGGAGTTGCTGATGAGATGGAGGTGGAGTGCCTCTTTTCATTAATGAATTCTTCTACTTTCTGCAGTATAGTTACTGGGTGGGAGTCAGGGAGACAGACAAACTGAGCGCTATAAAAGCTTTACAGATGTTCACTCCTGCAGGCCTGTAGGAGAGGAAGTCTTTTGTGTGTGTGTGTGTGTGTGTGTGTGTGTGTGTGTGTGTGTGCGTGCGTGCGTGCGTGCGTGCGTGCGTGCGTGCGTGTGTGTGTGGTGTGTTGAACAAGTTTAAACTTGTATGTGTTCTAAGTATGTGCTACGTGAAAGCTGTGTCCCTACCAGAGTGCAGAATAACCCTCAGCAGTGTCTCGGGTAGCTCATTACTTATTTACATAAGAGACGACACTGCTCAAGTGCCACCGCTGTAAGCATCATAATCATCAGCACCATAATATATGTTTACCACAGCGAGCATATTAAAGAATTTAAAGAATTTAATATAGTTTAGTTTAGTTTAGTTTATTTAGCACATACAATAAAAAATAACATCACACAAATAAGTGCAGTTAAAAGAAACTGTGCAGGGAGGAGCGAGCAAGCCAGTAGGCTTATGAGGAGCCCCCACCTAATAACATTTAACAATAAAGTTATGAGGATACAAAATCATAAAATTAAAATAAAAAATACATCATAAAAATTGCATGCAGAACATGAATGAAAATAAAAAATTACTGTAGACCTATGATCAAATGATCATGACAATATGAATATTATGCTGAACAAATGGCAACACAGAATATGAAGTACAAAAGAAACATTAACAGTGGGGAAAGCAAGAGCTTTCTTGACTACATTGTTGAATGAAATGCTCTCTTGAGCGACTTTTGAAAATGGATACAGACCTACAATTGTTTGCAATATGGTACCAACTATTCCAGACTTTGACACCTCTATACCTAAACAAAAATTGGCTTCTGGATTCCAGACATTTCGGCGGATGTAGGGCGAGGGCCTGCCGTGTTGAGTAGGAATGAAATTGAGAGTTTGTAGCGAAGTATGACCTAAAGTGCTCAGGAACATTTCCTTCTGAGGAAAATATCTTGTAAAGAAAAATGCATATTTGGTAACTGTTGATAAATAGTAAGGATCTGTAGATTTTTAAATAAGGGAGCAGCAGTAGCATCCCAGACAGGGATATAAACCCGTTAAACATTGCAATCATTTTGTAGGGACGTTTTCCCTTATTTGGTTATATAAGTATCAGTTTAATATGCATTTTATATTTAAAGAGGATCTACTATGAAAAAAAACACAACCCTGCTACTTTAGCGTAAACTTGTGCTGATACTGTGACATCCTTGATCCATATAAGAGTAGATCCTGACCTTTAACTCCACCCACAACTTCACATCACGTTGCATTCGCTGTACTAGAAGAGAGTGGGACGTTTTTGCTTTGCAATTAGCAGGCGGTTCTCCTCAGCATGTGTGTGTTGGAGATGTTGGAAAAACCAGCAAGAGTCAGTCAGTATGTTTTACATGCACTAAGAGAAAGTCAGACTACTGCCTTAGTCCGACTGATATTGAAGTTTTAAAAGCCATATATACACCTTTTAGTTGGGCTGTAGTCAAACCGAACTGGAGTTCTTGAAATCGAGCTATTAGAGCCAGATAATGCGGTTCTACATTGAGCTATTCAGGCATGTATACGCAAACCACGGTTAGCCGAGCTATTGTCTGGCCTGGGCCTCCCCCTGGCCTGATGAGACTGCAGAAGGGGGAATAACAACAGTCACGGCATCACAACAACACAGTAGCAGAAGATGAAGAGCATCTTATGATCAGGTTTAGTATGTACGAAATGTACAGAGCTGCTACATCCTTGGTGTCCATATCTTCGCGTATTGTTGTCCTTTTATGTCTGCTTCAAATCTGCCATGTTTGTTTACTAATTGTTCCAACTAACCGGAAGAATGCCGAGTCGAACGCACCTCACTCAATAAATCCATTCTCGCATTTATACTTGGATTTCTGGGAAACTCCAGTCAAATCCTTAGCTCGATTATTACCAGTAGCTCGATTTAGATGTGCATGTAACCGTACTGACGTATATGTACGGAATGGTGATGGTGCTGTGACGGAATGCTTAGGCTATTAATTAAATCAAGAAGATATTGAAAAGCTTTGTTTAAAAGTAATATTTACGGGCTGCATACACATTTCAGTCAATTTGCAGAATCCTTTTGGTTTATTTTTCTGCCGTCAGGCATTGTAGCTTCTACTGCTAACATTGTGGTGATGGCTGGTTTAGCGGAGGAGGAGGTTTTGTTAAAAACTGTTATGTGAATGTTGTTTAAGTGGTACATCACACATGGTTGTTGTAGTGTGTGTATATGACACCACAATTTTTACAGCAAACTTGATAATTTTTAAGTTAAAAATGTTCCCAACATTTACCGTGGAAAAACTATGGACGAAGCATTAAGTCATGTGACATTAAGTCATGTGTTTTGAAGCTAATTTTTTTCAGTGCAGCCATGTTGCGGGAACACCCCAATCGTATTTAAATAAAAGTTAGCTTTGGCTATTAGCTCCTTCAGTGGATCCCTGGTAGGGTTGCCACCCGTCCCGTAAAATACGGAATTGTCCTTTATTTGAGAAAAAAATGTTGCGTCCCGTATTGAACTAATACGGGACACGATTTGTACCGTATTTTCATTAACTTTTACACCATATTCTAGTTGAATTATTGAAATAAATGAACCTTTACACCATATTCTAGTTGAATTATTGAAATAAATTAACTTTTACACCATATTCTAGTTGAATTAATGAAATAAATTAACTTTTACACCATATTCTAGTTGAATTATTGAAATAAGTTAACTTTTACACCATATTCTAGTTGAATTATTGAAATAAATTAACTTTTACACCATATTCTAGTTGAATTATTGAAATAAATTAACTTTTACACCATATTCTTCACCTGTATGTATATTATACATCTGGGCTGATGTGGACATACGTAGCATAGGAGGATATTTCAGTTGCTGGTATGGTTGTCTGTCTGTACAGTCATGCAAGTTCAATGCTATTAAAGCACTTTAAACTTTAAATCAAAGCATTTAGTTTTTTCATATAAAATAAACACATTTTTATTCAGTTTAGAAGTTTTGGGGCTTTTTTCTGGCTCCTGCGCTGCTGAAATCAGGGCGTCCCTTATTTCTATTTCTGAAAGGTGGCAACCCTAATCCCTGGCGAAATATCCACAGAGCCACCGGCAGACGTTTACAGCAGAATATATCGTTTAACATGTTGACTTGACGGTAAAATCAAAAATTACAGTCATTGGGTTAATTCAAATGGCTGGTGCCTCGCTAAGCGTGGTAGCGTGACAATTTTGGATGAGGAAGTGATGGTGACACCACGTGTGGTATCCATGTTGTTTTTAGACATCCAATTTGGTTCCCATCACCCGGGATTACATCCGTGTAATCCCTCTGAGTATTAGTCAGGAAACAGATTGATTGTCAAGAGACGACGGACGGGAAATGCAAACACGTTTGCTGTCACCAAACTCTGAATTGTTGCCTGGTTACAGCCAAAAGCTGATGTCTGACATGTAAACAGCAGGAAGTGTAAAGGCTGTCTGGAGCTTATCAGCTGCACCTCTGGGATGTCATTAAACACTCGCACACAGATGCATTTCTATAGCGATGAGCCTCCTGTGAGCTGTGGTGGTAGACAAACCTGCAAATCCTGCAAGACCACCAGCTGTCAAGGGCCAGGTGGAAGCATGTACATGTTGGAAGGCAGCTGCGTCTTTGATGAAATTACCTTAAAAAAGGTAGAAAAATTAAATGTTCAGAATCGGGTTGAGTTTATTGATGGAGTTGTTGTGGAGTCAAATCATCATCAACTGAAATTGTCAGATGAAACTATCACATATGAAATAAATTATTTAATAACTACATTCTTATCCATATCATGAAAAATATTTAAAAAAAATAGTTTAACTGAACTGGAGAACACCAGACAATAAAACTTCTTGCTCTCTTTCGTTGGTGTCAGTCAGCAGATGAAGGACGAGCCCCCCCCGGGGCTGAAGCCCACCCGCTCTGCTTCCTGCCCAAACCCCGAGACACTGGGGCTCCCAAGGGTGCAGCACCCTGCCGCCCAGCCCCCCTCTTTCTACTCACCCCTCACATCCCCCGCCTCGCCTTCATCGCTCTCAGAGGGAAGTCTAAAGGTGATCGACAGCAGTCAGGTATGGATGGTTCCAAAATGAACTCAAAATAAAATGGGGGCTGGAGGCGTGTTCTCTATTATGTCACATCATCCTTGCTTTGGACACTTTTTATGAATATGAAATGAGTTTCTGCCCTGAGACTGTTGTAGTTTCCCTAGAGACCTGATATATGACTTATTCTTTGGTTGATACATGTTCAGGCTCCATTTCTGGACTCAGTGGTGAACTATGTTCAGTGACGATGGATTTTCAAGGCTCATGTGGTTGATCTCAGCAAGATGATGTTTTTCATTCAGTGCTGCCTGAGAGCTCATCAGCTAAATGGCTGTGCATGACATCGGACTTTACTCACTAATATTTCACAGTATTATGCGATATAGGTCTTGAAAGACATAAATAATATGCCAGTTTATTTAGAAATATTTTCTGACCTTATCTATGATTCTGTGATGGAGTTTGGCTCAATGAGACTCCTTTTATACCCTAACCTGGCATCCTCACTTGTCACTGATCAATTGATGATGATTCTAGATCGTTGTTACTTATTTTTTTCTTTTTAAATAAAGTTCTAGTTTGTTTATATTTTTTTTAATGCAGCGAATGTTGCCAGTTAAGACAATTTAGGTTATTTTCTGTGTACTTTATAAAACACAGAAATGTAGCGCATACTGTTCTAAACTCCCCGATATTATATTATATTATATGATGTGATGGTAAAAAAAACGACTTATAGAAGTGACACACAGAAAGTGAACTTTTTCAGCGTGATATTTTCTAAAAAATATTACATATAAACTTTGTGTATGACGCAACCTGTAACCTGTAGTGTAGCAGTTCCCTGAAAGGAAGCAGTGAAGGGTTTATCCGTGTTGCTGTGATGCTCCAGGTGATGGAGAGGCTCGGCTCGGTCCTGTCACGGCTGCTGAGGCGAGACTGCATGGGCGATGAGGAGGACAGAGAAGCAGAGCTGCATTTTTACGTTGTTTCGCAGACATCCAGACTTTACTTCCACCTGCAGAGCTCGTGGAACAGCTACATTATTGTAAGTGGAGCCAAAGAGACATTTTTAAGACTCAGTCTGGTTGTGCATTTCACCTGTAGAACAACATTACTGAAGGCTGGGATATGTTCCTGTCTTCATTCTGACCTGCAGATGGTTTTCAAGACTCAAATATCATTGTCAAGCAGGGATTTCAGTGTATTCCTTATTTATTGATTAACCATCCACTGAACTGGCTTTTAGAGCAAGGTACACTAACTGTGACTGTAACTTCTCCTGACAAAAGATATAACTGAATTTGAACTGGTTATTTGGTTATTTATGTCACTCAAAGAAAGGAAAGCAATCTTTGTCATTCTAATCTTCCTTAAGTGGTTTAGAGATCAGATCTCAGTAACAAAACTACCATCTGTGCACACGCAGCTGCCGGGAACTTGAGAGGGAATGAAAATACAAAGTTTATTGAATACATATACACAGGAAATCTCAAATTAAACACTGTTTTATTTTCACCACAAAGGACATTTTGTTGTGTTTTTTCCTCTCTCTGCTCCTCTGAGGATCTACTCTCACAATAAGATATTTGTGTTTGTGTGTCCAGAGGTCGACGCTTTTGTTGGATCCACTCTACAGAAGGAGGTGTACTGCATCATCCTCTGCTTCTCCCATCAGGTACAGTACAGTAGTTTTCTGCCTTTACTTTAAAAGCCAACGCTTTAAAATCACTCCTGACCACAAGTTAGCAGCATATCACTGCAAAGTTAAAATTCGAAATCGGTCAGATTAAGGCAACAATTTGACTCTCTGTTAGTGCATGTAAATTGACTGATTCATCCTTTCCATTTATAGTTTAAAAGCAAAATGCTCTTTTTACAATTTATTAATGTGCCTGGTTTAAACTTTAAAGTAAAGTTACTCTTTGGTGTATGACAGGTCATAAAATGTGAATACGTATTAAGTGCATATGCACAATATTTTTTTTTTTGTTTTATGTGTGTAATTTGAGATGTCACAGAAGCTCGGATTGACGTGATCAGACGTGGTATTGCTTTTTCCTGTTATCCTTGATAATTTTGCATATTTCCTGACCTTTTCTATAAAAGGAAAAAACAACATGTTTTTCTTGCTTAAACACAAAGATGAGGTGTTTTACTTTGTTTTCATCCTGCACCAGCCCCCAGGTGACAAATGTCACCGGCCAGGAAGCTAATGTATGATAACTGACAGGATCACTCTGTGTTGGTGTATTTGCTGGATCTAAATAAATGATTGGAAGTTTATGCCTGTCTAGCATGGAGCGGACGGCTCACCTGCTCGGTCAGCTGAGCTCAGAGCTCCTACAGGATGGGATTAGCATGGAGAGCTTGTACCTGCTTCTGCAGGAGCTGAGAACAGCCGCTCACCGCAGCGTCACGCTACGGCGAATCTTCTGGAGGGTGAGACGTTCACCGGCACACCAGATAAAGTTGAGGAGTGAAATGCTTGATAATTTCCTGTGGCATGTAGTTATAACAAACAAAGAACCTAACTGGGGTTTATCCATCTGAAAATGTGGCTGATACAGGTGGATTCTGATGAGTGAAGAAGTTGTGTTTCTGTTTTTCTGTGTTTCAGTCAAGAGAAGTGTGTGTTTTCCTGGTTCAGACTCTGGAGGACTGTTTCTACAGCTGTCAGAGCCTCGGGGGAGTTTATACAGCGGATCAGCTACTGTAAGACTGTGTGTGTGTGTGTGTGTGTGTGTGTGTGTGTGTGTGTGTGTGTGTGTGTGTGTGTGTGTGTGTGTGTGTGTGTGTGTGTGTGTGTGAGAGAGAGAGTGTGGGAGAGGTGTGAGGTCAAATAAATGTTGCTTGGAGACTGTGGTCAGTGACGTCTGTCGAATATAAAGTCAGTACTTCCTGTTACATGATTGTGACACTTTTTTTTAAAGCAGCAAGACAACATTTTTCTTTTATTTGTGTTAAAATACCAGTTATGATTTTACTAGAAGGAATCTCTTTCTTACTTTTAGGAAGCATCACCTAGCTCCTCCCGTCTCCCTCCACACCTATATGGAGAACGATGATCTAAACAATGCAACATCTTTTGCAGTAATAGTTAAACAGCAGTGCAGTGTTTATATGGGAACCATGATGTCAAAATACATGAAAAAAGTCCTTTGTGCTGCAGGAAGGCCCAGATTCCTTCTTGATAACGTCCATTTCTCATATAAGGTTATGTTTTAGCTATGATCTACACTTATGTGAGGATGAGGACAGAATGAGGTCTGAGTGGCTCAGTTTGACATAGAACACAGTATGAGTCGCACGGAGAGAGTGCTTCTTCAGTGTATATTTTGTGATTGATTTATACAGCAGCTGTTATTTTTCAGACTGAGCACCCTGGTCGTCCAGACGCTCGCCATCATGTTCAGGGAGACAGAGGTGGAAGCAGCCAGAATCAGCCTGCTCTCTGCCGAAAAGTAAACACGTCTTTTCGTTTGCATGCATTTGTGTCTTCTAATCTATCATCTGCTATTTATATCTATGTTGTTTAAGGTATTTGCTTCAGTTGTATGAGTGCTCTCTTTAACATCCTTTAAATATGATTTAAAATTATAGAAAAGTTTTGCTGTATAATGGGTGACGTTAAGTTAAGAAGTTGATCATGAAAATAGCTGCCAGAGCGCTGGAGCAGCAAAAGCATCTTGTTGCTCCAGTTAAGTACAATAAAAGCTATTAAAGACGCTAAAAGTCCTCATTAATCTCTTGTGGTCCTGATTTCTCTCTGCAGAGGTGCTTTGGCCTCCAGAATGCTGCTTGCCTTGATTTGTGATCCACAACTGAGAACCCCGAGCCGAGGATCTCCGGTGGACTCAGAGGTGATCCGTTTACTGCCGTCAAGAACATGTGCCGCGGTCTGTTTGGGCTGTGTTTATAAAAGTCATGTGTCCGTCAGCTTCAGGGTTTACTCACCGAGTATCTGGATGCGGCCTGCTCTCTGCTCTTTGAACTCCTGCTTTTAGGATATGAGGTGAGTTCACACTTTTTTTCCTTACAAATTAGCAGAGGTGTCAAGTAACTAAGTACAAATACTTCGTTACCTTACTTAAGTAGAAATTTTGGTTATCTATACTTCACTGGAGTAATTATTTTTCAGACGACTCTTTACTTTTACTCCTTACATTTTCACGCAATTATCTGTACTTTTTACTCCTTACATTTTAAAAACAGCCTCGTTACTCTATTTCATTTCGGCCTTTAAAAAAAACAAACTATCCAGTTAAATTGCGCCATCCGGATAGAGTGAATTTGGTTGTGGTTGTGGCACAGATGTTCTTGTCCAGTTTTGTTCTTACAGATTCCTGCAACTAAACTTGGATGTACATTCCAATAAAGGTTAGGATAAATGATAACATGCCTCTGAAGTTTGACTTTTTACACCATTATAATACTTATAGGCAACTAGTCATCATATCTTCTGCTCTCTGAAACACATGTTAATGCTCAATAGTACACATTTATGGTTCTTTAATATATTTGCATTATACTAAGATGCATTCATTTTCAATGGCTTTTGTCCTTAATGGCTTTTTTCCCCCTTACATTACTTTTACTTTTATACTTTAAGTAGTTTTGAAATCAGTACTTTTATACTTTTACTTGAGTAAAAAACTTGAGTTGATACTTCAACTTCTACAGGAGTATTTTTTAAACTCTAGTATCTATACTTCTACCTGAGTAATGAATGTGAATACTTTTGACACCTCTGCAAATTAGTTTGCAAGGAAACTCATTTCATGCTATTATTTCTGCTATTATTGTTGCTTGGACAGTCATATTTTTTTCTGCCATGTTTATATGTTTCAGACCAGCAGGTGTTCTTCTGCTGACAACTTCCTGACTGTGGGTTGGATCTTCAGAGTCCTGCAGCCTCACCCTCACCTGGTAAACAGTCTATACGTCTATCTGTAACATCTGTTCATCTATAACAAGGACACAACAACACGCTGACCGTATCTCTCCCCTGCAGTTATCCTTCATCGGTTACCAAGCCCAGCAGGTGGTGCTGGTTCTGTTGGGCCCTCAGGAATCGTACCCGAATGCCGTGCAGTCCGTTGTGCTGTTCCAGCGGTGCCACCTCCTGCTGGGCTGCCTGCAGCACAGCAACCAGCTGGCTCTGCACCTGCGCTCGCACTTCAGGGAGGAATTCAGGTTTGCCGCTCTTCTCTGCTCAACTTTTAGGACTTTTCAAGCAAATTGAAGCAAAGTCACTCCACAGTCTGTCAGAACTGTATAACAGCATCATTTTCACAGGTTTTTATCAAATAAGATAGCTGGAATTAATTATTTAAGGCTTATAGTAGAGCTCTATAGCAGTACCAAATTTACTACCAAATGTATTACTTTCAAACAGTAAACATCATAGAAAAGCAGCTTCATACTATCTGTTGGGTAAATTAATTAGGTAGCTCCTGTTTTTGTCCTGCAGATACTTTGTGAAGCCGTCATGTGCAGAGGAGAAGCTGCTGCCTCATTATCCCATTAGCCAACCAACTATTCGACTGATGGAAAGTATTCAGACTCTTCTACTGAACAGATGATCGAACACCTACTTTTTTCTTGTTACCTGCTAAAAGGTAAAAGGATTCATGAAGGTGTGCCTTTTTAAAACTCGGAATATTTCCTGATCCCCTTTGCCATGGATCTCTTGCAGGTATTATCAGTATACTTACAGGTTTTGGTTAATGCATGTATAGAAGCTTAATGTTGATAAATGTTGAATGTGCTTGTGGAGAGAATGCAATGAATAAAATTAATCCAAATTAAAAGCTTTCTAATTATTATTTCTTTCTTTTTAAAATAAACTCCAAAGTTTAAAAGAACAAGAAAATAACCGCTTAAGAGTGTCGAGCTGCATAATTAATTAATTAATTAAGGAATGTTGGTCACATTTCCATTAAAAAAAAAAAGAAATCCTGGAAGTCAGTGTTTTCAACATTATTTAAATTTTTTCTTCTGATGATTTTTTTTTTTTTAGAAATGATACATTATGTCACGGTTTTGAGTTTTGCCACGGTTTTTGTAGTTACGTTCTGTTTTATTTTGAAATCCCATCCCCTTGTGTCCCCGTGACCCTGCAAAGGATAAAGCGGGTATAGATAATGGATGGATGGATGTAGTTTGGCTTCCCTTGTCCATTTGCCCTGATTGTTTGCACCTGTGTCTCGTCAAGCCCTCTGTGTATATCTTGTCTTGTTTATCGCTTGCTCCCCGCTTATCCATACTGTTATCTCCACCATGTGTCATGTTTCTGGGGATTTGGGGTCAAGTTTAGGCTCTTATTTAAAAAAAAAAAGTTATTCCTGCTCAGCAGTGATTTAATTTAATAACCCACGTTTTTTGGAAGTCCTGCCGCCTCCGTCTCCTGCATCTGGGTCCTACTCATCTGCCCCTTGACACATTAGAAGATATTGAACAAGGGGTAAAGGTAAGCACACAGTAAACCAGCAGTGAAAAATAACAAGTTTTTTCATGATCACGATGAAAAACTGCATACCAGTCTTGTGTATGGATTTTGCAAATATGTATGCAACAAACACCCAGATGGTGTAGCCCAGGGGTGTCCAAAGTCGGTCCTCGAGGGCCGCAGTCCTGCATGTTTTAGTTGTTTCCCTGCATCAACACACCTGATTCTAATTAACGGTCGTCACCACCTTATCATCAGTCTGGATAGTTCTGTTGATGACCAAGCTCCTTGTATCACGGTTTGATAAAAAAAGGGACACATCTAAAACGTGCAGGACACCTGCCCTCGAGGACCGACTTTGGACACCCCTGGTGTAGCACCTCCCATCAGGTAATGAGAATGGGTCACAGTGGTCACATGACCAGCTTCCAGCCAGATTAGATTCTGCCATAATTGCTTTTCCGGAGGTAAACTACATACAAATAAGACTGATGACCACAGTACTAGCAATGCAGCTTTCTGCTATGTTGGGAGTGGGGGGCTATTGCCTAAGCTTTCCAGTAAATTTAGTGGATTGGGGGAGATTTGCTACATGACACTGATCCAACACACCGGTACCAACAATGATTCAGTCCAAAGTTTTGGTTGTGATCCTGTTAGATCAACATCACTGCTTTATTTGTCTCCTCAGCTCTGACCGTTTCAGCTCTTGCACAAATGGAGGGGTTACATCCAACATAACTATGAAATATCATACATTAATTTACACACATCAAACAACACTACACATACACCAATGCATTATCAATACACATATCAGTACACACATCAAAATCAAATCAATCCAACTTATATAGCAATTAATATAGCACTTTTTGTACAATGCCATGCAGCACGAAGTGCTTAACAGTAAAAACAAAACAAATCCCACCTGTCCACCCAATCCCGTTCCCCACCAACCCTAATCCCTATCAGTCAAATATTAAAAGAAATAATAGCATGAATACGTTGCTGGCTACTGAAGAACCAGTGAGGGAACACTATAGAGTGCCAAACACCACCAGCAGATTATACGTAGACTTTATTTTGGCCCTTCTGGCACACTAAATATTGGGCAGTTGGGGCTGACAGCTCAGGCTGTACATATGTCTATTTCTCTTCTAAAGTTTGACATTTTAACATGGGAGTCAATGGCTTTTGGCTTTTCAGCCACTCTCTATCGAGGTGTGATTGCATTTTTTTTCAATTTTTTGTGGCTTTTATTCAAAGTGTACAGACAGGAAGGGGGTAGAGAGAGAGAAAGGGGAGGACATGCAGCACAGAGCAACAGGCCAGGACTGGAACCTCCAACCACTGCACAAGGGCTGTAGCCTCAGTACATGGACTGCTTGCTCCTC
Organism: Cololabis saira; assembly: GCF_033807715.1. Lineage (NCBI taxonomy): Eukaryota > Metazoa > Chordata > Actinopteri > Beloniformes > Belonidae > Cololabis > Cololabis saira. Next base: position 16,101,189 of record NC_084609.1, on the reverse strand, counting down.
CTGATTGCATTTATGCAGAGCACCGATGTAGTTAATTTCCTTTGGTGTGGAATGCTTAAATATTCTTTAACAATAAATTACTGCAAGGTAGTTATGATTTAAGTTAAAAATGGGGAAATTCCAGCAATAGTCAAAGTCATGAAACTTTAAAAGTTAATATAATTCTGAATATTAATACAAAGTATTTTGTTTATTGTATTGGTGAGTCATATCGTATTGATTGTTTTCTGTATTTCCATAACCACATCGATACACATAACAGTGTGGCGCCTTAATAATTAGGCCTCAATTCCAAGTCAGACGATTGAAACATCTATTTTGATGCTCACAGTGAATTTGTGTGCGGCCAGTACGTTATATCAGTCTTTACAAAACATAAGTTGGGAAGTTGCTGTATAATTTAAAAACAGAAAATGGTTCAGGCAGAATCAAAACATTTTACATATGAATTCAGGCAATCAAATGTACCATTACAGTATGTCAAAACAAAGAATTTACAGTTTCCTTTTCCAAACAAATCTGCACATGAAAATCATGTTCAAGGATTTATGAATAAAAAAAGAAATACATGTATTCAACTTTTAGTACATGGGGATGAGAAAAGTATTTGGAGCTTAAGTTAAAACATTTTCAAAGGTTTAACAAAGAGCACTTACATATGACGACAAAAATAAAATCCTGAACATCAAATGTTTAGATAATTATCACAAGTCCTATGAATTCAGTGAGTTCGTCACTTATGGCTTTAGAAAAACTTTTTTTTTTTTTTTTTTTTTTTTACAGTTTTCAAACGTCTGCTGGGTGGGAACATCAACGCTCTGTGTTATCGTTTTTAGCCTCAACGTTGCTAGCCACAGCTTCCTGAATGCTTTCTCTAGATCCACAAAACACATGTAGACTGGTTGGGCAAATTCCTATGAACCCTCAAGCACCCTGCGGAGGGTGTAGAGCTGGTCCAGTGTCCCGCGACCGGGACGAAAACCACATTGTTTCTCTTGAATCCGAGGTACGACTATCGGCTGAATTTTCTTCTTCCTTATCATATAGCTTAGTTATCATGGCAACATTTCAGGTGAGGTAGAGGCCAGTTGTCTTAAAGATCTTTCCTCAGCTCAGAATCTTGCTGAACAAACTGCAACCTGTTTTTAAAAGTGCCATCTGCAGGCAAGCAATTTAATTTATTTAGTTATTTAGTTTTAAGTTATTTAGATTAAATTTATTCATCACCCCAATAAACATTAAATAATTTTTCTCCTATACGGACCCGTCACTTATCAGCCCAATATAATTAGGGAAGTTAAAATTCATTCATTCATTCATTCATTCATTCATTCATTCATTCATTCATTCATTCAATCATTCATTCATTCAATCATTCATCTGTTTACTTTGTGAATTTTAATTGTAAACAGAGACATTTGGTCAGTGTGGAAGAATCTGATGTGCATGATGGTTCTGGAGAAGTGACTGGAGTGCAGTCTGAAGTCATGTGACCAATCAAATTTTAGATTTAGTACTGGGGTTGCTGTACATGTGCTGCTGCAGAAAACTCAAGATCTTCTTCCAGGAGTCTTCCTGAGCGTCAGAGTGGGCTTTGGTTTCTCCCCCCCAAAGGACAATCACTGCAACACACATCATTAAAATACTCAATGTATAACCACAGAACAACAAAACCCCAACTTAGTATACGTGTAAGAATTTAGAGGGAACATTAAAGCCAATTCACAAGAGCGACAACCAGCTCCTCATCACTCACCGACTGCACCAACTCAGCTCAAGCTAATTTTCTGGAGGCTTGTGAGGTTACTTTGACGTGAATTTGAACATTGGTAAATTTAACACTATATTATTTGTAAGCAGATGAGCCACACTGGTGATTCGTGCCCCCCAGTATGAACAAAGTCTGTACATCTGTGTATAACTCACATTTTTCTTTAGTACCCTGTGGAATAAAATTTGTTGCTCTGAAATGAGGTGAAAAAGGCGGCTCAATCAGATGTCCAGCACCTGGGTAGTCCACTTTGGCCACTAGGTGTTCCTTCCCAGCTGCACGCATCATCTTGTAGATCTATGTGGAATAAACACAAAAACTAAATGCATGTTCTCAGAGGCTTGAATCAGAATCAACTTTATTCGCCAGGTTTACTACTAAAACTGCACGAATATTTAACCCTCTTTGACTACTGAAAGTTCAGCAGAGTAACGGCCTGATGGCAGAAACTGTCTCTGTGACGAGTGGTTTTGGTGCACAGTGCTCTGTAGCACCTACCATGTATGAATGAATGCCTTTGTCGTAGTTATACACATGTACAATGAGATTAAAGCAACTCCTTAATCAGTGAAAACATGTACGTAAACATGTAACATTATCAAAATAGTGCAAAAATAAAACTATTGTCATGGTCAGTCATGCCTTCAGTGGTTTTCCACTGCCCTCTCTCCTGCTCACTGGACTTCCTACCCCATTGTTCCACTTTCCATCCAGAAAACATTATCAGAAAAGGTTGCCTGGTTGCAAAGTGATTCCACACTATCTAAATTAATTAATGTTTAGGACACTTGATGTGGATATGAACCCAGAATTCAAAACAGAAATCAGGCTGGTTTACAATAAGTGGGAAATGTGACTTGATGAGTTTAAAATCTAAGCTGTTATCTCTGTGAAGAAACATCAACTGAAGCTGGTGTGGTACTAAAGTCCCCACTTTTAACAGTGTTGTGAGGAAGTTATCAGGAGTAGACACCACTGAAGGTCTTTCTATTCTTTTTTTTAGGTAAAAACAGTGAAGTGAACTACTTTTAGTATTTGGATGAACAGATGGATCTTAGGAGGGCTGCTGATGTGTTCATAAACACTGCTCCTCCATCCTTAAAAGTCTTAGTTGGATCTCACAGGTCAATTCTATCGGGTGATCCAACAAAGTCCTCTTCTCTAATAAAAAAAAGGCCATGTAACGTCATGATGAAACACAACTGCTCACAGAGAAGGTTTCAGAAGCAAAATAAGTGACTGTATATCCTGCAAGTTATCACAGTTATGACAAGAAAATTATTTTTTCAGTAATAAAAACAAAACAAAATATCACTGAATCAGTCTGAAAAGCTGTTAAATCTAGTTGCAAAAGTGGCAAGCATGTTTGTCATAAATGTAAAAATGTGTGTGTGCGTGCTCACTTCATGAGCTGACTCCAATGAAGCCCAGTTCTGATCATCACACCCATGAAGCAGCAACATTGGACAGTTTATTTTTCCCACCTAGCAAAAAAAGTCCAAAGATACTAAAGTTATTTATGTATTTTAATCATAAAAGTGTAGAAAAATTACATCAGGCTGAAATGAAAGGATATCACTGGAGTGAACAAAAAGCTTCTACTTGCCTCCACTTTCATTGAGGGCTCGTCAAGAAGCGCCACACCAACATCTCTCCAGATATGATGGTTATTCTCATCCACGCGCGTCTTTTGAGCTCTCCTGCAATTTCACATAAATGTTTGTATTACTCCGACAAAAACAAAACAAAAAAAATACAAAATGTATAGTGCAACCAGGTTTCTGATACATACTCGGGTATCCCTTCACTGATTCCACCGATTAATTTCCCGGATGAGGTGGTGAGGACGCTGCTGATGCAAATGATACAATGAGGCTGAAACAAAAAAAAGCCAGTTATTCTTCCCCGGGGTCTCCTCCCGGTGGGACATGCCTGGAACACCTCCCTAGGGAGGAGGGACATGCCTGGAACACCTCCCTAGGGAGGCGTCCAGGAAGCATCGATACAGATGCCCAAGCCACCTCAGCTGACTCCTCTCAATGTGAAGGAGCAGCGGCTCGACTCCCGGGTGACCGAACTCCTCACCCTATCTCTAAGGGAGCGTCCAGCCACCCTGCAGAGGAAACTCATCACAGTGGCTTGTATCCCCAATCTTATCCTTTCGGTCACTATCCAAAGTTCATGACCATAGGTGAGGGTAGGAGCGTAGATTGACCGGTAAATCGAGAGCTTCGCCTTTCGACTCAGCTCCCTCTTCACCACGACGGTCCGGTACATCGACCGCATTACTGCGGACGCTGCACCGATCCGTCTGTCAATCTCACGCTCCATTGTTCCCTCACTCGTGAACAAGACCCGGAGATACTTGAACTCCTCCAACTGAGGCAGGACTTCTCCACCCACCCGGAGAAGGCATGCCACCCTTTCCCGGTGGAGAACCATGGCCTCGGTCTTGGAGGTGCTGATTCTCATCCCTGCTGCTTTGCACCCGGCCTGTGGTTCTCAAACTGGATCCTCTCCGGCCCCTCGCTACGCCTAGAAATCCTGTCCATAAAAATTATGAACAGGACCGGTGACAAAGGGCAGCCCTGCCGGAGTCCAACATGCACCGGGAACAAGTCTGACTTACTGCCGGCAATGCGAACCAGACTCCTGCTTCGATCATACAGAGACCGGACAGCCCTTAATAGATGGCCCCGGACTCCATACTCACCGAGCACCCCCCAAAGAATGGCACGAGGGACACGGTCAAATGCCTTCTCCAGATCCACAAAGCACATGTAGACTGGTTGGGCAAATTCCCATGAACCCTCAAGCACCCTGCGGAGGGTGTAGAGCTGGTCCAGTGTTCCACGACTGGGACGAAAACTGCATTGTTTCTCTTGAATCCGAGGCTCAACTATCGGCTGAATTTTCTTCTCCAGTACCCTGGCGTAGACTTTCCCCTGAGGCTGAGTTGTGTAATTCCCCCCTATAGTTGGAACACATTCTCCGGTCCCCCTTTTTAAACAGAGGGACCACCACCCCGGTTTGCCACCCCAGCGGTACTGTCCCCTTCCTCCATGCAATGTCGCAGAGGCGTGTCAACCAAGACAGCCCTACGACAGAGACTACCTCAGTGACCTCGGCTTGGGTGATGGATGAGCACGATCCCGAGGCCCCACTCTCTGCTTCCTCAGTGGAAGGCTAGTCAGTCGGGTTGAGGAAATCCTCGAAGTATTCCTTCCACCGGCCGACGATGTCCCCAGTCAAGGTCAACAGCCCCCCCCCCCCCCCGCACCGTAAACGGTGCCGACAGAGTACTGCTTCCCCCTTCTGAGGCGCCGAACGGTCCGCCAGAATTTCCTTGACGCCGACCGAAAGTCCTCCTCCATGGCCTCCCTGAACTCCTCCCAGACCCGAGTTTTTGCCTCCAGGGCTGCCCGAGCCGCAGCCTGCTTGGCCTGCCGGTACCTATCTACTGCGTCAGGAGTCCCACAGGCCAACATAGCCCGGTAGGACTACTTCTTCAGTCTGACGGCATCCTGTACTTCCGGTGTCCACCACCAGGTTCGGGGATTACCATCATGACAGGCACCAGAGACCTTGCATCCACAACTTCGAGCTGCCGCGTCAACAATGGAGGCAGAGAACATAGTACACTCGGACTCAATGTCCTCAGCCTCCCTCAAAAGGTTTTTTCGGAGATGAGAGTTGAAAACCTCCCTGACAGAGGACTCAGCCAGAAGTTCCCAGCAGACCCTCACGATACGCTTGGATCTGCCTGGTCTGTCCAACTTCCTCCTCCACCAGCGCATCCAACTCACCACCAGGTGGTGATCAGTTGACAGCTCAGCCCCTCTCTTCACCCGAGTGTCCAAGACATACGGCCAAAGATCAGATTAAACAACAATACATTCTTGGGTGTCCTGGTGCCACATATACTGATGGACACCCTTACGCTCGAACATGGTGTTCATTATGGACAAACTGTGACTAGCACAGAAGTCCAATAACAGAGCACCCCTCGGGTTCAGATCAGGGAGGCCGTTCCTCCCAATAAAATCCCTCCAGGTATCACTGTCACGGCTGACGTGAGATATTTCAACCAAGTGGACCAGTCACCAATCCAACCTGTGTACTGTGACCTGCATTCATATTTAGAAGTATAAATCAAACTATTAAAGGAATGCTTGGGTTCAACCTACAGCACTGATTAAATGCAGAACTGTTATTTGAAATAAGACAAATTCACCTTTATCTTTAGTCATGTTACTTCCAGGACTCACCTTGATATTGGTGCTGTAAGCTGCCAAGGACAGGGCGATGAGTGAGCCAAGACAGAGACCAATTATTCCAACTCTGTCTGACATCACTTGAGGATGCTCCTTGAGAATATTAAATGCTATCTGCACAAATATAGACATGAGGAAATAAATAGGAGAGTAAAACACTGCAAAAAAAAGGTATAATCGGATCTGCAAGATGAGAAAAAAGTCTTGTGTTAAATGTGACGGTAGAAAATAAAAAAATGCTGCTGAACTGAGTTGGAAATATTTTGGTTAGAAACTTTTTGCTACTTGGAGGAATATGACTTTATAGAAATATATCGAGCTGGATCAGCTGAGAGTAAAAGCAATGAAAAGCTGCAGAAGAGTCTAAAGAATCTAGAGATGATGAACTGACACAAACCTCAAAGTATTTCAGCTGCAGATCTTTCGTCTTATATTCAGCAGCCTTGATATAATCCACCGCCAGAGAAGCATAACCATGGGACGCCAGCAGAGCAGCACGATACTCATTCAGCCCTCCTCCCCCTCCCCAAAGGTCCAGCAGTCCGGGATAGCGTCCTGGACCTGATGGGAGATGGAGGAAATGCTTCTGGGAAAACCTCACCAAGTGTTCAAAGTGTAAGAAAAAGTTTATTGTAAAAGACAAGAGACCAAAACTATAGAAACACTTTGACACAAGTTAGATTTAAATATTTCCCTGTATAGTAAATCATTCATTGAAAACGAAAAAAAACGATAAAAAAAAAATGTTTTAATTCTGCTTTGACAACAGATGGTAGTGCATTGACTCCCTCACTTTATGAGTGCAGGTGTTTTCTGAGGTGCAGGTTACCTGCAGGTATGAGCAACGTCCCTCGAATTCCTTTCTCATTGATTTCAATCCTCTTGACGCCCGGAGCCATGTACCACCTCTCTACAAGTGTTGAGACCAGCGGGGGGATATCTCTGAAGTTTTCGTGTCCGCTGTACACCGAGATGTTCACCAGTAAGGGGGCGCACACATTTACCTTCCTCAACCTGACCAGTGAAGAGAAGAAAAAAAGCATTGAGGGCTGTAAAAAATTTGTCGTCCTTTCATTGGTTTTGCTGATTTTGGACCCTATCTACTCTTTCCTGAGCAACATTTTCATGACCAAATCCTGTTTTTGATGCAAAAACATCTCTTTTGAAGCAGTCTTCTTGAAAAGAGAGTCGTATGAGCACCAAGTCCTAAATATTTTGTTGTTCTTGATCCAAGTACAAATGCTTTCATAGCGATGAAAAGACAACAGCATCTCTCTAAAGTCTGAGGGCAGGAACTACGTGAGTCAGTCTGTGAATGTTGTAGTATTTAATCTACGCACAGTAAAAATAAATGTAAAATGGTAAGGAATATTACTTTCTAAGCTTTTCTTTTATTACAGTGTTTAGACAGCAGGTGAAACATTACCAATAAAGGGATTGTTGGACAAATACTTGGCCCCTCTATGAGAGATGTGGCCATCTGATGGTCCTTTGGTTGGATAAATCCAATATACACCACTGAAAGGATTCGTCCTGCACTGCAAAAGCAGTCAGTTACACCAAAACACTCATCTTCAACCGTTGAGGCTCTGAACTCGGACTCACGAGGCATGTTCAACCCTCTGGTGATTTCCAAGGCTTTCAACTTTCAACTGAGTAACAACGGATGACACCAGCAGTCCTTCTTTTCTGTTGTTTTTTTTCTTTTTTAATGAAAGTGACAAGTGAAACAAATTGTGACCTTCTGTAATTTTTGGACGGAAACAATTAAGTGAATCACAAATTGATATGTTGCTGTGTTAAGTGTTTGTATTCAATTTCAGTCATGATGTATTCACATTTTCTCTCTAAAAATATTATTCACCCTACTTAATCGGAAACATAATCATGATAAGTGACGCCGTGCTACATGTTGGGACAGAGGATCGCTCCCTGTTTGCACAAACTGCCATGGTTACGTGCATGTTTTCCGAGATACGATGGATGGAGAACAGGAGGAAAAGAGGGGAAAACATGCATCAACCCCAAATTCGCTACAGCTTTGCCTTATATGTAGCTCTCTGCTGCCCCCATGTGGAGGTTTGTGTTACTACCAGCTGGCTTTCTTTTATTTTTAAATGTGGTTTAAAACAAACCATGCTGATCACCTGAGTAAGTGATCGGTCTCCCTGTGGAAGGGAAACGTACTTTGAATACATGAACGTGTTGAGATATTTGAGGCCGAGTGCAAGGTCACGCTACCTGAGGCCAGTGCGGCTGCCCGGGACAGGACGCATGCTCCACAACAAACCCATGGGCTCTTTTCCCCTGTATGTTCCTCCGAGGCTCAAATCTTCTGAAACTACAATTGCAAGAAAAAAAATAAAACAAACAAGTAATTGTGACAGTCAATCTCCTGATCCGATATTTTGAATACGCGAGTCACCTGATCCGTAAAGACAGCTTAACCTGCTGGATTTCTGCCTCTGAGGTCACAACTGTGTCATGGTAACAACAAACTTGCACTGCAGTCTCTGAACAATGGATTTATGGGCATTCAAGTTAAACAACAATAAAAGTGAGCCTTTAATTTTGGATTAAACAAACTGACCAACCCTTCAAATTCATAAGAGTCTCAACTGAACTTCATGAAGAGCTGTGTACGGCAAAATGAGGTCGACTTCAAAACTTTACAAATCATGCACAAAGCAAATCATCATCAGTTGCCACAAGACATCCAGAAGTTGTTTCAAATAAAAGAAAATAAACACAATCTCAGGGGAATATGCAATTTTAAAAAACAGCATGTACGAACAAACATCAAAACCCATTGTGTATCAGTGAAGGGAGTTAATCTGTGGAACAACTGTAAAGATGAAATGAAATCATGTAATTCACCAAGTAAGTTGAAATGAATCTTTAAAAACAGTACTCTGTATGGATACAAAACGGAAATGGACACATGAACTGACAGCCAACGACCAAAGTGCCTTGCTCAGCTGAACCACTTTCTTTTTCTTTTCTTTTATGCTTTTCTTTTGGAGTTCTGTGAAATGAATACATTGTAAAAACAGAACATAGAAGGGGTAGATCTAGAAAAGTTTTTTGAAACTTCATCCTACACCCTTTCAAACAGGAAATATTTATTTACATATAGATTTGTCTCTTTAATTTGCTTTGTTTTGCTTATGGTTTACTTTGTTTTTTTTGTTTTTTTTCAGTATATACATTTTATGTATTCTGATTATTTTGTTTTTGTTTTAACCTGTTTGAATAAATAATTAAATGAAATGAATGAATGAAATGAGGCAGTGCAGTAAAGTGTGGCCTTTACTCTGCTCTTCCCTGGTACAAAGTTTAACTTGAGCCAGAACAACAGATTTCACATAGATCAGGTACTTGCACCAACAATGAGACCATCATTAAAGATTGAATGGTAGATGAAGGGTTGGTGCTAGACTGCATCAGCCCCCTGGACCTGACCCAGAACCCACCAGAGACAGTCCCATGGTGGTCGCTGACGTAGTGCCCGTAGGCCTCCCAGAAGTCCTTGTCTTCAGATTGGTGGAGGGAGCGGACGGTGACTGGACGTCCTGGAGGCAGATTCTCCACCACCACACTGAACGTCTCATCAACCAGAGCCTGACAGGGATGGACGGAGAGAATCGGAGGAGTAGCCCCAGACATGACTGATGTTTGTCTGAAGAGCAAGAAGAAAAAAAACACATCTATGTGAGTTTGTCAGTCAAAAAAGAAAGGACAGTGCTGCTCGAATATCTTTACAATAATATTATCAAGAAAAACAAAAAAATTAATGAGGACAAGGACAAGCCTCAAATCCCCTTCTTTATTAAAAGGGACACTTTAGGGAAAATCACAGATCAGATCAGATCAGAGTTTAGTCATGTATTTTTTTATCTATTATTTCAATTATTATATTGTATATTGTACTATTACAATTTTGCATAATGTAATATCTGCTTTACTTTGTAAGCAAGTGGCATAACAATGCAAGACCCATTTTTATGCATGCCGGCAGATTAGGGAGTGAACTTTCTTGGTAGCTCCATCCCCCATAATAGGCTGCTATGAACTGAGCTGTAAAAACATGGTTACGACAGGAGCTTTTGTACTGTATATCTGTGGTACTTTGACAAATATGTCAGAGATTTCAGAAAGAGCTGATGAAAAGGAGCCAACTTTCGGAAGAATAATCATGTCTCCTTTAAAACACATTGGTTACACAGTCTTTCTGGTCCAATAAAAATACAGTTATCCCATTTTGAATTACAACATAGTTGTAACAGATAGTTTTCCTAAAGCAGTGATCTTACTCAGCAAGAGGTTTTAGAAAATCTTTATTAAAACTATCATCAAACTGACATTAAAGGGTCTGCAAAAGTGGAAATAAGTAGATATGAAACTCCAAACATTTTACTTTATTGAAAAAGGTTGATCGCCTTTTTGTGCTTGCCATACAGTGTTTGAAAGACTGTAAAAATGTATTTATTATCCATAATCTCAGCTAAAAACGACAATGAATGCGAATATTGCTGCACACGAAACTTTGGAGCGGCTGATTTGCAAACACGAGTGACGGCTGGCTTTAAAACTTCACCAAACCATGCTGAATTCAAATGCATCCACGTTTAAAGCTTGATTTTAAAAGACCTTGAGAAGCAGGTTAGAAAAAAGGTGTTGCACAACATTACTTTGATTCAATGTCACAGCAAACGCCTCACCAACATGCGACGCTACGTCATATCTAAACCATGGATCTATAGATCTAAACACGGATATTATTCCACTTGAGTAACTTCTACTTCAAGGTCTCCAGATAACCCACGATTACTTATCTGAACAAGCACAGCTTTGAAACTCTGAACACTTCACTCGATCAAACTACTTTCACTCACCGAGACTCTTCAGAAAAACAGCAGCAGAGTTTCTGGCCGTGCTGCGTTTACGTCCCTCTTGTTGGCTTTGGAATAAGTAAACTTGACACTCCGCTTACGCTTAAACGTGTTTAAAAATAACAAAGGGGGATAAAATAACTAAAATACATATCTGTATATGTATGTATGCGTATATATATATTAATAAGGTAAATATATTAACAATGCACTTAGGTTCTTACCAGCATGGTATTAACCATTAATATGTGTGCAGACAAGTAAAACTAAAAACTAAAATACCATCTTGAAATTTAGATTGAATGATTAGAATATGGCAAATTTGATAAATACTATACATTTTTCTCTTAAACCTACCCGTTTGACTTAAAAAAAAAAATTAAATAATGGCTTGAATAGGGATGGAAAGCCACTTATGTTATTATTTCTTAACTAGTAAATGCTAATTATAAAAAAGGTGGATTAAAAAACTCATGAACTAAATAAATAAAGTGAATTTACATAATTTATTTTTTCATTTGAAAATGAACGCATTAAAAGGGAAACCATTTGCTTTTGTTTTATGAAAAAATGAAATGTCCTCCCTCAGAGGACTTTCTCTGTGAATACGTCAATTATTTCCCAGCTCTTTTTTCATTCATCTTCTTTTCAAATAATCGGTGTGTCTAACTAGGCAGAAAAAAACAACCAGAGTGGAGGCTCATGTCATTTTTAAATCTTGAGCATATTTTTCCCCCTCCTTTCTTTGCCTAGTTCCTCTGACCCAAGTCCACCTCAATCACAGCAACTTCCCATATTTGGATAAGATGCATATCGATTACGTGAAAGTAACGTGTACATACTATCCATGTGTACAAATATTCGTGCATCTGTCTTTAAATGATCATACATGTGTAAATATGCCAATATGAAGTCATAAACATGCAAACAATTACACAGTTGTACATACATAACCATATATCTATTTGTGTGTACATATTACCAATTAGATATTATATATTGTGTGGTGTGTACTAAATACTGAAACGATTCATGGTTAGCACATAGGTATAACTAGTTATATTTATACATAATGTAAAATACATCCAAGCACAAGTACACGTGCTTAAATCTTGCATGGATCAGTAAGGGTATTGAAGAAGTTGTTTCAACAGTTATGTACCTTCTTATCTCTGACCAACCACTTTGATGTTTTCCAGTCAGGTTGTCATGCTCACCACCGCACAGAAACTGTCCATGTCAAGGTGTTCTATAACATCAATAAATACAGACTCTGGATTATCATCGTTGGATCTCAGCACAGCATTTGACACTGCTGACTATGGTATTTTGCCTTCACTAGGGTTTGGGAACTAGCTTTACTGATAGCTAGCAGTTGCTCCAATAAATACCCAGGAAGGCTTTTGCTGTGTTTTGGACATTTACTGAAATCAATCTTAAAAACTGTAACATACAACATATAAACCCATTACAATCATATTGCTGGTTTCCCACTCCCGAATCCCGAATCCCACTCCCCCCGGTCATCTTTGCAATCTTCTAAGCGTCTTTGAGATCTTTTAAAAGCGCTATATAAATTAAATAGAATTTTTATTATTATTTATTATTATTATCTGTTGTTGTGTCCTTGGGCAAGACAGTTCTCCCTCCTTGCCTCCAGTGAGGGCATTGCTGGTGTGTGAATGTGTATGAATGTAATGGAACCAATGTGAGTGCTTTGAGTGTCGAAAAAAGTGCGATGTAAATCTAATCCGTTATTGTTATCATTACTTAGTGTCAATCGGTAACATTACATCAGAATTGACAATAATTACATGTTCAGTTCCCCAAGTTTCTATCCAAGGACCCTTCTTATTTAACATTTACGTGCTTCCACTAGCTCAGATAATAATAAACATGATAAGTTGCCATAATTATGCAAATGACACACAACTTTATATAACAATGTCACCAGGTGACAATGAGCTCATACAAGCTTTGAGTAGATGCATAGAATAAATCAGTGAGTGGATGTGCTATAATGTTCTTCAGTTGAACAAAAACAAAACTGAGGTACTGTAGTTGTTTTTGGACCTAAAGAAAAGCGCTTAGGAGTCACCACACAGTTTCAGTAATTAATACACAATCTAGTCACAATCTCCCTGGACGATTGAAAACAAGACGCTCTGCTCCCACTAGCCGTCCCCTTCCCCTCATCACACCTGTGGACCTGTATCAGAACCGTATCAGAACCGTATCAACTATACCAAGCCGGCTGATAACATCAAGGACAATGGCTGATGAGTAGATCTGGGGCATAGTTCACAGACTTGCCACTCATACAAACATACACACACACGTGCACATAATTCAATTAAATTAAATTAAATTAGATTTATGTAGCGTCTATTACAACAGAAGTTGTCTCTAGCATCTTTTCAGAGACCAAGAACATGACCCCCGAGCAATATTACATAACTGGCAGGTAAAAACTCCCCTAGTGGGAAAAAAACTTTAAGCTAAACAGTGGCAAGAAAAAACTCCCCTTTAGGAGGGAAGAAACCTGGACCAGGACCTGGATCATAAGGGGGGACCCTCCTTTATACTGATAAATACACCTCCCCCATTATTCAACGCTTTCCCTGGCTCCCCCGTCCCACCCCTAAAACAGCCACCAGGTTGGAGAGTCGGCTATGAAGGCTGCGGTGCTCACTCGGATGGCCTGTGCTGGGATCCCCCCCTATGGAGCATTTTTTCCCTCCTCTTTTCCAGTGTCATGTCATCCCATCTCAGCTAAATGCACCAGTGTACCCATGTCATATGTTGCCATCTGTTTTGTCTTTTATCAATTCTCTTGATGGGTTGAACAGGGAGTAATTTCACTGTGCCGGGACGCTGGCTCATTGACAAATAAAGCTCTAATCTTATATATTGCGCTTTTCTTGGACATTCAAAGCACTCAGTGTCCGCATTATTCTATATATTCTCTATATATTATTCTATGCTCAAACTGGCAATCCTTCTATTGACCAGCTCACATGAGCCCCTGCTATAAATCACTGATAAGGCCTGGACTCTAGGTGTAGTCAAGGACTCAGACCTGAACATTTAGAGACACATTAAGACAATGAATTACTGCAACAATGTCTTCACAAGTCATAATCAGACAGATACAGTTAATCTGGAATGTTGTGCCTGAGTCCTCACTAGAACAATGAAAGTGGATCACATCACTCCAGTTCTAAGATCCTTACGCTTATCTCTGAGAAAAGGCTTTAAAACACTTCTGTTAGTTTATAAACCACGGAATAGTTTAGGACCAATCTAATCTAATCTAATTTTATCTAACCTTTGGTTCCTTTAAATCAAGGTTAAAAACTAATTTGTTTGCAGTTGCCTTTGACTTCATTATTTAAAGGAGCATGAGGCTTTTAAGAAATGAGACTCATTAGCGCCACCTTCGCCACGACGGCCGCCGGGGGTACTGCAACCAACAGTGAAGCCGGCACGGGATGCAGCGTCATTTGACGTCACATCCGCAGGACAGAGCGGGAAATTCCGGTCACCATTGCAGCACATTTTGCAGCACACAGCCTGTTCAAGGCAACGGAGAGATACACTAGAGGAATCATTCTTTTGGGTTTGGAACGCTTCATCTGACATTATTACTAGAAAACTTAAAACGTATACGAATTTTTTTCATAAATCCTGCCTCAATCCTGCCTCATGCTCCTTTAAACCATTCTGAATTCAAATTTAGACTATGTTCATTTCAGTACTACTGAAACTCATCATGTATATATACTATTGATATATATATATATATATATATATATATAGTTGTTTTTTTTTGAGTGACTGCAGCTACCGTTGATGGTATTAATGGCCAGTTGTCATAACTCGCTACTGAACGCTCAGCATATCAAGTGAATTATGTATGAGCTGTAAATTAAGAGGTAAGAGAGGGTAACCACTCTGAAAGATAACACGGGTTGTCCTGACCGGCAGCTGCAGCTCTGTGTCGGCCTCGAGGGATCTGGGGGCAAAGGCCACCAAACCACTTAGAGCCAGCCGATCGGGCCTTTCGCCAAGTGAGACTTCAGACTGATGCAAACGTGATGTGAAGACAGGACCAACCATACTGAATGTATGGTAACATTTGTTAGCATTATAGGTTAACATAAGTTAAGCTTAAATAGGTAGCTTGTGGTTACTTGGTATGTGCCATCGGACTGCCAGGTTCATGGACCGAGGCTTTGTGGTGTCAGGTTTGGCAAACATGGCATCTTTCATAAATCTAAGAACTGGCAGAAACATTTTGCTTTCATGAGCCAGGGAGGTTACAGACCTCTGTTGTACATCACATTTACAGTAGTACATCACCGTTAGTGAATTCAAGGCGCATCATGAATATATGTTAATCGTTGTTCAAGAAGTCAAAATTCTATTAAAGACCCACTGAAATTATTATAAAAAATACATTAAGGACTAACTAACATTTTTTCTTTTTTTTTCATTCAAATTTAATCTATTTTTCCAGTTTGGACAGATTTTGCTGTGTCGGTGACAGATGGCGAGAAACAAATCATATGCAAACATTATTGTGTCCGTTCAGTCTTAACTGACCTGTAAAGGTACATTTCACTTTAAACAAACACCTATAAATAAATGCATTACAGAGCTACTATGGAAAGAATAATAATCTGAAAGACTCACAGAGTTGGAGCTCTTCGGTGGGTCAGAGGTGAAGTCTGGAACTGAATGTCTGCGTACTGATGGACTTTAGACCTGTTCTGCATGCTTTACTCAGGATTCCCAAAGAAATTTCTGCACGCCCCCTCCAATGAGCTGAGCCAGTCCCTGATGTGATTGTGCAAGCTAAAAGTATTGCTTCAAACATCATAATCTTACAGGGAACATTGATACTTACATAAAACAACTGTTCTTATATATGGCCATGAAACAGACAAGGTATGTTTGTTTCTGGGTCATAGGTACAAGGGCAATGACCTCTGACAAGATAGCAGCAGTTAAAGAGACACACCTAACTACAGGAGGACTGAAAAGTCTTATTAAAAAGAAATTAAAAACAACAATGAAATGATAAGATAAATGCAAGGACTCATAAAGTGATGAAAACGACAAACAAAAAAATACAATGTAATGTGACCAGAAAAACACCCAAAATGGGAAACATGAAATGACAAAAGGACACGTAATTGTGCTGCAGATGGAAGACGTGACCACTGGAGGACACTGTTGTCTGATCCGAGCTTCAGAAGGCTTCCAGCAAAAACACACCTGTCCAATCCCACCAAACGTGGAGTGTAAAGATGCTTCATGACCCTCTTTTCTTTCTTTCTTTTGTTAATTCTATCTTTAAGCCAAATGCAGTCAAATCCAGATTTGGCTGACATTTAGAATTAACAGATAGTAGTTTATAGTTAAGTGTCAGGTTTCTGGCTCATTAATTTCAGTATAAAAGGTTGCAAACTGTTAACTCACTCCTGTATATTTCATCCAGAGCACATTTGTTCACATCCAGATGAATTACCATGAAACTCTGACCAATCAAACCTGGAGTAATTTATTATAGCCCAAGGACTGTGTACAACACAGCGTCAGATGTCATTATGTGAAGCCAGACAAATCTTCATCATGTACAACTGAGTGCCTCATTACTATTTAATAGCATTAGTAATATTATGATGTAAACAATAACAGTCTAATGTGGAAATTAAAATGAGGCATACATAAATCTTGGGCAGCCCGAGGAAAAAAACGAAGGCTGGTTGAGTGTAAGAGCACTTGGATGAGGCTGAACCAGTAAACCACATCAAACACGCTACAAATATATACAGTACAGACCAAAAGTTTGGACACGCTTCTCCATTTGTTTGAATGAGAAGTTGTGTCCAAACTTTTGGTCTGTACTGTATATAGGCGGGTGCAGATATGAAAAAAAGCACCTTACCCCAAAAAAATTGCAACAAAAGGTTTTTCAACAGTTTTCTGTAGCATTAGGTGTCCTTAATAACATACTAAAAGTCTGCCAAAGTCTGACCACTAGAAAGGTGTCATTTTCAAGATGGCGTCCCAGATGGTCAAAATCACCCTAAAATGTGTATAGCTCCTTTATTATATACCCTAGACAAGTAATTTTGGTGTCTAATCCTATGTTTATGAGGCCTGGGAATCCACTGGTCTCGTCCAAACTGCAGAGATACACTTACATAATTATGAAATCCAATATTTTGTATTTTCCCTATTAAAACCATCTGAAAAGGTCACCCATTTCAGGTGAGGAGTATCAGTCCATTATTGACAGGTTGTGGATAGCTCTGTGGATCAAATTTGTCCTAAACTAAATACATTTTTAGACTTTTTCCTATACATAAAATAAATATTTTTTTCTAGGCTGAAACAATCCCTATGCTCCTCTCCCCCTTCCAAGGGAAAGTTCACAGTTCCTCCCCCACCAATATTTTCTCATAGTGTTAGCCAATTCCTGTGCTCCCCTCCCCCTCTCCCTTCCACGGGAAAGTTCACAGCTCCTCCCCCACCAATTTTGATGGTTATAGTGAAGGTCCTTCTATCAAAGACAATACACATCAGCGGCGCGGGCAACATGCACACCCGGTTATTAGCTTGGATGCAAATACTGAGTTTGTGGGAAGAAAGGATGACTTCCTATCCAGATCCAGTAACAAACAAGGGCTTATTCTTCTTGTCACTGAGGAACTGCAGAAGAAGGGCTGTACTGTCATCAATGCACCAGGGGATGCAGATGTGGACATTGTCAAGGCTGCAGTCCAAGCATCACAACATCAGCCCACAACCTTGATAGGGGAAGATACAGGTTTACTTGTTCTTCTTCTCTACTATGGTGAGACGAGCAATAGAGGCCTTTATTTTCGTTCAGATAAGTCAAAAGTACCCAAGGTGTATGACATCAGCGAGATGCAAAAGGTCCTGGGTAAAGACTTGTGTTGTCAGTTGATGTTTGTTCATGCCTTCACAGGCTGTGATTCAACATTACGCATTTTTGGTGTTGGGAAGAAAACTGCTTTCCAGAAACTTGTGAATGGGGAAACGACCATCCAGGCATGTGCGAATGGATTTGCACTACCAAAGCAAGCAAAAGCTGCCATAGAGGACCTTGGGAGCAAGGCGATGGCAGTCATGTTTGGTGGCAAGAATACCGATGCACTTGCATCTTTGCGCTACAATCTTCTCAGCAAGAAAATTGTGTCTGCGAAGGCATTTGTTACCCCAGAACATCTCCCTCCTACAGAGTCCTCAACGAAATATCATTGCCAAAGAGTTTATTACCAGATCATGGTGTGGACTGAAATGGATAGTGATATGAATCCTGTTGATTGGGGATGGAAATTGGAGAACAATCGTTTTCTGCCAGTTATGACAAAAAAAGCTGCTGCCCCAGAGAGCCTCTTGCAGATGGTCCACTGTAATTGCACAACTGCTTGCCGTACACAACGTTGTAGTTGTAGAAGATATGGACTGCCCTGCATGCCTGCCTGTGGATCATGCCAAGTGGAAAATTGTGAGAATCCACATAATCAAGCATTATGGGAGGAAGAGTGTGATGATGACTAATTGTTACTCCGGAGTGGAAAAAAGGAAATTAAAAAATATAAGTAAGACGGTAAAAAAAAAATCACAAAAAACACAAAAAAAACAAAAAAGGAAAAAAAAAACACAAAAAAACTAAAAAAGAAAAAACACAAAAAAACTAAAAAAATAAATAAAAATAAAACAAAAAAGGGGCTAGCGGTACTGAGCCTTCACGTGGCAGCCCTGTTTAGACTCATTTCACAGTACCCCGTAGTAATAATTGATTTATTCCTCATTAGTATAAAAATTAATCTCCAGAAATCACCAGAATGTGAATTGAGAGAAACCTCATTTCCCCATGCATTGTGACATCTTCTTTTATGGCATGTGGAAAAGGGAGATTATGTTTGAAATGTTTTTCTTTGTTTTTTTTCATGTCTATGTACTGCATATTTCATTACATATTCGCTTATAGTCAATTGTTTTTATACGTAATTGTACTTCGATCACTTCACTATGATTTGTATATGCTTATTTTAATTCTAGATAATCAAATCATGGGGTTAGACACCAAGATTGCTTGTCTAGGATGAATAATGAGGGAATAATGGTATTTTTAGAGACTGCATTTTGAAAATCGGACCTTTCTAGTGGTCAGACTTTGGCAGACTTTTGATATGTTATTAAGTACACCTGATACTACAATAAACCATTGAGAAACCTTTTGTTGCAATTTTTTTGGGGTCAAACCATAACTGCACCCGCCTAATATGTAACGTGAAAAAAAATGATTTTGTATTCTGTCAGCATCTCAACACTCGAAGGAATCCTGATAGACTGAGCACAAGGCTTCATTACAACTGTTAGAGTAATTGTTTCAGGAAATGTTCATGGGATTTCCTCTGCTAGAAAAAATAACTGTACAATGAAAGAAAAGCATCTCCAAGGAAGAAAGAGAAGGTTATTTGCTGTTTAGAGGGATAAACAAACAGGCAGAATGTAAATGATCTATAGAAAGATAGAGGCCACAGGATGGGACCCCACCCGAGCTCTTTCATCATGAAAACTGCTGCTTTTTAAAAGACGCCGGCTTCCCTTCTCTGCATTCATCTGCACTTCCTGTCTTTAACAATGTACTTCCTTTCTCCAATTCCATATGTTGAGCTCTTTGATAAACTGCACCCCCCTTGCTGACAAAGTGATTGATTTAAAGTAGAAATTCCTTCGGACCAAACAAGAGACGTCAACATGTCACCGTGTGGATAAAGTTTTTACTTGTTCACTGCAGTAGTGGACGACCTGTTGGGGGACCGGTGGAAAGGTAACCTACCAATGAGATGTTGTCTACATGAGAGTTTTAGATCAGAATAAAAATCAATGAAAGAAGCCTTTTCTTAAAAATAACCAGTTGTGGCAGCATCACCTTATGTCTTAATTTACACTCTTGTTTCCATCTACCTGAAGCAAGGTGCAAAGATCAGAAAAAAATTCAGACCATGTCAAAACTTATTCACTTGATGGAGCATGGACTCTTTTTAATAAAGTAGGTATTAAAGCGCATGTTGGTGTAGAGCTCAACTTCAACCTTCAATATTCAATCTTGAACTTTCAATCTTCATATAATACAAATTGGCATGTATATGTATATAAAGAGAGAATTTTGAACAATATTTATTTTTGTCTTGGTACAACTTTGATGCCATTTTTTGATCCACTTCAGATGTTGACTGTACTCTAAGTGGATTTTATTATGTCAAATGACATGAAGTGGATGAAGAAGGAGTGAGAGACTTGAAGATGTCTTTGGTCGTCTTGTTTTTTTTTTCTTTGTGCCGGGGTAGAATCACACAGAAGATGGTGAGAGAACTCCAGCAAAAAAACATAAAGGTCGCTTTAATGACCTTTGGACATCAAGGACAGCACCGCTGTGGCACGAAAGGTACCTACATCAGGTCCTGAGTAGCTCGGTAGGTCTAGTTGGTGACTGTTATCAAAGTGTAGGTAAAATTATGTATGTTTTATAATGTCTCTAACTATCGTTATACTCACAGCATTACAAGTGGAAACTTTGGCCCAATGAATGAAACAACAAGACTGTGATTGATAGTCATGATTGAATCAGATAAACATTGGAGACAACTGAATGTTATCAATATGATGGATTTGTAACTATGGAGTACCGTATATATATGGTTTACGTCTGTATTGACTGTTGCTCTTTGCTGCATGTCTCCCCCCTCTATCTACATGTATGCTTTTCTACCATTGTCTGCTTTATCATCAGTTGCCTTAGCAACTGAGACTAAACCATCACCTTTGTGACAAGTTCAGAAAAACAAAGTCACTGTTGCTCACGAAAGAATTAAGATAAGGTAAGATAAGATAAGATAAGATAAGATAAGATAAGATAAGATAAGATAAGATAAGATAAGATAAGATAAGATAAGATAAGATAAGATAAGATAAGATGAGATAAGATAGTCCTTTCCCAGATGGGGAATTTGGGTGTTACAGCAGCTCAAAGTCAGATAAATGTTCAAGGCAACATGAACTCAGACTAAATAAACAATAAAGATAAATTATAAGTATGAAAAAAATACAGACTGACATGAAACCTGAAATGAAATCTTGTTCATAAACAACTGTTTTTATCAAACTTTAACACTTCAAAACTAATACTTTCATTTTTTACACTGCTGTTTAGAGACTGAAAGAACAGATGTTAACCAACAATATAATGTATTTCAAAGACAGACAAAGTAAATGATTTATAGATGTAAATAATGTATAAATGTGTGGTAGAAAAAAGAAAATTAAAAAAGTACCCAACAGAGAGGACATAATGAGCACTGATAAGAACTAGGTGTTCTCTCGTGATTAGATATTTTGAATACGCGAGGCACCTGATCCGTAAACACAGATTAGCCTGCTGGATTTCTGCCTCTGAGGTCACAACTGTGTCATGGTAACAACAAACCTGCACTGGAGTCTCTGAACAATGGATTTATGGGCATTCAAGTCTGTTAAGTCTTAGTGGACCTTTAAAAAGGTACATTTCACTTTAAACAAACACCTATAAATAAATGCATTGCGGAGCTACTATGGAAATAATAATAATCTGAAAGACTCCCAGAGTTGGAGCTCTTCGGTGGGTCAGATGTGAAGTCTGCAGCTGGATGCCATACGTACTGATGGACTCTAAACCTGTTCTGCATGCTTTACTCGGGATTCTTAAAAAGATCTTTGCACACCCCCTCCAACCTGTAAGTCCAGATAACTTGTTGTTGCACTAATATGTTCATATCTAGTGAATTAAAATAGGAAGATCACTTTCGCTTACCGTGCGTTGCCATGGTGAAGCACAGTCTCAGAGCTCCATTGATGAGTTCTTATGTCGCTGTAACTCAACCAACTCTGAACCAAAAGCTTAATGTTTGTTGTCTTCGGGTTAGGTTTTTGAATTGGAGTTTGTTGAACCACCTTTGTTGAAATTGTAAACCAGAAAAAGACCCAAAATGAGATAGAAAAACACGAAATAACAAAAAGATGTAATGTCATTCTATGCTGCAGATACAACACTTGACCACTAGAGAACACTGTTTATGCTTCGAAATACTTCTAGTGCCAAAACACCTGGCCAATGTTATGTGGGATATTTGTGTCAAAATGATTCAATCAAAAAAAAAAAAAGACTTCAAAACTTTTTTCACTTCAATCAAAAAAAAAAATACATCAAATCGAAAAACATTTTGGAAAAAAAAAAGTGTTCAAATGCAAATTTTTGGGTCTCAAATATTTTTTGCATTCAAACATTTTGAAGTGATTTTTTTGTATTGAATTTTTTTTTAAGCAACTTCTTTGATTAAATCATACACGTCCTACCCATAATATGGCCCAAACATCCATCAAAAAAGTTGCTTCAAACAAAAAACAAACTATCAAAGAAAACATTTCCAAAGAAAGTGTTCAAATGCATTTTTTTGAGTCTCAAATGTTTTGCAGTCACTTTTGATTGAAGTGACTTATTGAAAATATATTTGAATAAGACAAATCTACCTCCATAGGATTCTTGCTCCTTAGTCATGTCCCACAAACCACCTTTTAAAATAAAAATTGTATCTGCAATGTGGTCATATTCTAAACAGTCCCATATTGGTCTACACCACTTTCCCCAGGAACCATGGCCATATGGAGGCCCTGACAACCACCAACCTTCTGCAAGTGAAGGTCTAAGCAGCATCCATGCTTAGACTGCACAGCAATGCTACCAACCTCAGGATATGGCTTGTAATGCCAGACTTTCAGGACACGCATTGATGTGGGGAGAAAGTGTAACCTACAATTCCATTTTGCATTGTTAATTATGGTTTACCTCAGTTAACAGCATTTTTTATTATAATAAGCATTGCCCAAAGCCACGTACAGTACATGTAAAAATCTTTATTGGCCAAAATTGATCAGAATATTTTATGCAGAGGACATATTTCTGCCAGCATTGAGACGCCTAAGCATTTCCTGCAGAAGTCTAGGAGGCAGCTTGGAAGACCTTTTTCTGCTGCACAGAACCATGGTCGTCAGAAGCATGCTCCGTCAAGTAGTGGACGGCCTGCGAGAAGTCTTTGCCCTTCTCATGGTGCTGGCTGAAGGTAGTCTGGGTGCCAGGAGGGTACAGGCCATACAGGAGTTTGTAGTCAAAGTCTGGATAGGGGTGAGCCGAGAAACCACCCACACCAAACTGGTGAACCACACTTGTGAATCCCTGCTGTCCTTGGCCCAGTTGGTCAGCTGGATAGCCAAATTCTTCCGTCTGCCGCTGGAAGTTGCCAAGTTCAGCTTCCCTCATAACACTGGCAGCTTCTCCTGCCTGGAAGCTAGGTTGAGGTGGTGGTAGAGGGGGTGATGGGAGAAAGCCACTGGCATCCATGGTCTGGGCATCATCTGCTGCTTCAGTCAAGCTTTGGGGAGGAACAGCCCACTCGGTTTCTGTGGAGAAACAAGTGAGGATACAGTACCCAACCACAAGACTAGTAGCATGCATTAGACTTATTTGGTAGCCAAGACTGACCAGCTCCAGCCGGCCCTGAACCAACGGCTCCTGCTTGAAAGGGTACAGAAGAACCAGAGACAACATAGCCAGGCTGAAGGGGCACAACAGACCCAGTACCGACAGGTCCTGCCTGAAGGGGCACGGCCGACCCACTACCGACAGCGCCAGCCTGAAGGGGCACGGCCGACCCACTACCAACAGCAGGTGCAGCTGAGTCCAGGCTGCTCCCTACTGGAGTTGTGTAGCCAACAAGCTGAGGGGCGTTAGGGTTTTGGACAAGTACTGGTGCAGATACCAGTCTAGGGGCACTGTAGAGTACTGGTGCTGAATGACCTGTGGGTGCTCCCTGGTAGGAGGCAAAGTTGCCACCAGCCCCACTGCCGCCACCACCACTCTGTTGGTGAGATTTTGATCCTGAGGACAGAAAAACAGAAGATTTAAGCTGAGTGTGATACAACTACACATGTGATGTCTTCAGCAAATCATAGCCTACCCTTCAAATGCATCCCAGATGACTCCACAATCAACAACATACAGAGGGAAACCCTGAAAAACAAGAACACATCAACATCAGAAACTTCTAGAACCGGCTGGAACCAGTTGCTTCCAACCAAGACTGTACCAAACCTCAGGAAGAAGCCTGCAGTCTTCATAATGAAAGTCAGAAGTAAAGGAGTCAGCACAGCTGAGAGTTTTTAAATGTTGCCAGGGACCAGTTCTGACCAACCACAGCTTAACGGGCTAACGACACACAGCTGCTGTGGTCTGACTCCAAGGAACCATTCTTACCTCAGCTGATGCTCCAACTGACTACGTTTACATGGACCACAATACTCCCAACATAATCAGATGGAGGAAAGAGTTGCAGTAAGAAATGTATACGTAAATAGCAACTTTAAACTAATCAAGTTAGTATTTTCAGTAAGTGATAATCACATTAAGGTAGGTGGAGTATCCCGACCATAAACTATATTTAGATGGACAACAGCAATCTGATTATTGCCTGTAACCAAATTAATGTGGTCCTCATGTTTGTTCTGGGTCTACCATGGCTTTTCAGGAGCTGTCAATAGTGATTCTGGATCAGTTGCACCGCTTCAGGGATGCCAGTGACCTTCTCCCTTTACCCTCTCTACCACCGACTGGACCTGCACTCCAGTTAGGAGATATCTCAGGTGTATGAAGCTGAAAAAAATAGCAACTACCAGTAGCAGACTGAATAATTTTTCCACCCAGCTACCCGTGACTCCAGATGATATGGGTAATGACAGAAAGAACAAGATCGCGGATACCGGCGGCAGAAATGAGTTTCTTCCATAGAGTGTCCGCCGGGCACTCCCTTAGAGATAGGATGAGAGGCTTGGCCATCCTACAGAAGATAAGAGTAGAGCCACTGCTCCTCTTCAACAAGAGGGGCCAGATGAGAGGGGTCGGCCATCTGGTGAGGATGCATCCTGGGCGCCTCCCTGATGAGGTTTTCTGGGCATGTCCCACTGGGAGGAGAAGCCAAGACACGCTAAAGGGAGTATGTCTCTCGGCTGGTGTGGAAATACCCTGGGATCCCCCCAAATGAGCTGGACGAAGTGGCAGAGGGAAGACTGGTCTACCATGCTGTTGTGCCACAAAGGGAGTGCTGCTCAGTTATTAGAGAGTTAATAATTTACCATGGTGTCTGATGTGCAGCCGTTGAGCCTCAAAAACCTGGTCTCTCGGCGAGATAATCCACAATCCAGGAGACCAGAAATTTCAAGTTTTCCCGTGCCTTTTTTCCATTCCTGCCCTGATAAGGCCTTCAGTCGAGCAAATTATGGAGTTTTAATCTTCTATCTGTTTTCCAAAACCCAGCCAAATTGTTTAAAATGATGTTGCATAGTTTTGTGGAGAAGTCCCTGTCATGAACATTTGAACCATTGCCTGCTCACACTTGTGATGCTCCAGTGTGGTAGTATACCATGTACTGTGGCAATGTTTGCTGTATTGGTGAAACTCTTGGCGTGCAGCTATCTGACTGCAGGTTTACAGCCATCAGCGGCTCCCCGTTTGACTAAATCTGTTTCAAAAGGTGAGCTTTGCAACTGGAGGGATTCTTGCTTCTTAGTCATGTCCCACAAACCACCACCTTTTAAAATAATATTTGATCTGCAATGTGGTCATATTCTAAACAGTCCCATATAGGTCACTACGAAGCGCTGCTTTGTTACCTCCAGATCTAAACCCGGCTCTTGTCTCCATCAGGCCCGGCGCGCTGGTGTCACCTGCATCATCCTTCCAGCAGAGAACAGGAAGGACTTCTCCGACCTGCTGGACTACATCTCCAAGGGCCAAGAGGTCCACTTCGTGGACCACTACAGTCAGATCCACCCCATTGTGTTCTCGCAGAACTAGTCGGGGTGGAGAGCATTTCAGTTTGTTTACAGGGCTCGTCCGTCTGGTTGAACGTAGGAACAGCTCTGCAGGAGAACTGGCTGGTCCAGATAAACATTCCCTCATCGGTTTCAGCCCCCAGCGGCCCAGATGGAGGAGCTGCAGATGGTGTGGAGAACCTTACTTTCAGTCGTGTTTTTTTTTCTTCAAGTTTGAATATGCAGAAATGTGCCTCTTTTTAATAAAGTTGATTATGTGTGAATAGGGCTGGGGATCGATTCAAATGTCAAGAATCAATTCGATTCCGATTCTTAAGATTCAGAATCGATCATCCCGCTTTGATTTGATTCGATTCGATTCCGATATTGATTTGGGTTAGTGTTATTAAAAATGTTTTTTCAGCTGTTGCATGAATTATATGAATGTGTAGTTATGCAACATATTAATATTAGTATTATATTGAGATTCAACAGCAAGTATTGAGAACTAATGATGCTGTGAGGACCAATCACCTCCCAGAATGCCTATATAACTGCTTTCAGAAACATTGTGTGGCAGAATTATCAAACAGATCCAGGTCAGCAAACAGAGACGTATGAAATGTTTTATTTTTTTCCCATTTATGAGAATTTGGTTTTTAGCATTTTATGCAAATGTAACCCCAAGACAGTATATAAAGCAAAGAAATATAGACAATTTATGCAATTATAACTGAAAACTTTCATGTTTTCATACCTTTAAACATATTTAAAGGCAAAAACACATGGAACCAGCAACCCTGGACCCCCTGTATAAGAAAAGAAATGTCAGAAATGTGAGCAATGATGAGCCAGAAAGGAGCCGACGGCTGATTGTGAAGGAAGTTCACATAGAGGAAAAACCCCAGACGCCCAAATGGACCCGGATTCACTGGGTTCACTGCCGTTCAGCCGGTTCTGGGATGTCCAAGACTTTCTCTTGCAGACTGGTAGGTCTGGTTCTCTCAACCCAGTAAAACAGGAGCAAAGTGAGATGTAAACTACTAAAGGAACAAGGCTGAAGTGGACGAGACAAGACTGGGTTTCCAGTTGGTCTCCAGCATAGTAACCAGCAGTTACACACGGTGACAATAACAATAAAATAAATATCTGATTAAATTATACTTGAACCTTCAATGAGAAACGAGGTGAAAAAAAGCTGGATTGGTTCCTGATAAAGCTATTAAATGCTGCTCCCCCTTCTGATTGGAAATGTTTCTTCCTCTGGACAAGAATAGGACTAGATCGGGACTAGACCAGGACTAGACTAGCACTAGACCGGGACTGGACCGGGACTAGTTTTCTACAGTTTTTCTGTTTTCACTTTTGTTATTGCACTAAAAATGTGCACTATTACAGAATGGATGTTCTGCCTTCTTTCTATTGTTTTATATTAATTTATACAATTTTAAGTTAAGCAGGACAGGTTTCTGTTTGAGAAAGATACTTATTTTATTCAGTTTATTTTGTTATTTGTTATTAAATTGAATTGCTGGATAATAATTTGTTTTCCATATGCATCTAATTCAATTCAGGTTCGGGTCAAATAGTTAAAAAATCGTTTCACTCACAAAAAAAGGGGCTAAAAAAATTCACCATGCCAGGAAGGGTGAAGGCAATGGGGTTGGCCGGCCCTGCTGATGAGGTGTCCCTGATTTTTTTTTCAGGGAGTTGGCAACCCTAGGTCCGGTACATTGTTTACCAGCAGATACGGCTGCGAATGGAAGACATACGAGAATGTTCACTTCATGTTCAAATTTCAGAGTCGTTTCCATGTGATTTCAGTTGAATTTTAACAGACAACATCTCAATCTGAACACTCTGTTTTTCTCAGGTTTCAAAAAGTGTTTTGAAACATTAAAACCCACATCCACCAGAGCAGCGCACAGAAGCGTCCTTCATCTCTGGCACTTTCTTGAAACTTGTCACAGCTCCACGCAACACAGTTCACCCTCCATTTCAGTTCGCTCACATGCGTGAGGGCTGCCATGGCAACGCCAGCAAAGGACACACAGACGGGATCCGAGAATTGGCCATATATGAATGGATCAGCTTTGGGATGGAACGGGAACATGACTTTACTCCAACAGTCTTTCATTTAAACTCAAGCTGAGGTGATTCTTCATTACAAACGGAGAAACAAACGCAGCTTATTTTCATGTTTCATCATGTGGAGAGGGTTCAGACTGGTGCATCAGCACAAC
Source organism: Cololabis saira (assembly GCF_033807715.1). Taxonomy (NCBI): domain Eukaryota; kingdom Metazoa; phylum Chordata; class Actinopteri; order Beloniformes; family Belonidae; genus Cololabis; species Cololabis saira. The sequence goes on along the minus strand of NC_084609.1, from coordinate 16,073,066 downwards.
GCTGGGCCAAAACTCAAGGGGATTTTTATCCTATTGTAAACCAACACTTTGCTCATGTATCATTATGATTGTGACAGAAGGGGACTGCTGACTTGTTTTGTTCTCAGGGAAAATATGTTTTCTTTTTGTTCATGTCTTGTTCTTTTATTGTTGAACTTGTGTTTACCATCTAACTTTAAAGTAAAGTGCTTATTTTAACCCCAAACTGGATCTTTCCATGAACCTCACTCAATGGTTTTTGTATCTAAACCACCAAACCTCACTACCGCAGTGAAGCCAAGTGTTGACAGATCTGGTGAGAGACACAAACAAGGTCTGTGGAAACCAGCTTAAAAGAGGCAGTCTGACTGGAAACAGGGAGTTTTCAAATTAAAGTAAAAACAGGTAGCTCTTCCTTCCGAAATGAGTTAAAAACTACAAGCAGTTTCACATCTGAGACGTTTTTTACTAATATTTGTTCCTGCTCTGGGTCTCTGAAAAGCAGCTTGTTTTGCAGTAGAAGCTATATAAATAAAATGGAAATTAATTAAATCTGAAGAAGTCTGTCATGGTCCAGTGGTCCTTTACAGTTTCGCTGCACTTTTTCTTGATTTCTTACAGCGACAGTTGAACCCAGCTCTTAAAGACTCTTTGTAATCACAGATCGAAGCTGCGGTGTAATGATTTACTGTAACTGAATATCCTATCAGAACTGAAACTGAACACCATTTAAGTGAGTTCTGCAGGTGTTTGCTGCCCTTTAGTCCAGAAAAACTGCCAACACATGCAGAAACATGTTGGATGTGCTGAAGTAACTCTGAACAGCCTGCAGCTGATCAGAAATGCTGTAGCGAGCTCCCATGAGGGTCCACTGATGATGACACGTGGAAAATCCACACGTCATCACGTCTTGATTCATTTTATTTTTGAATGCAGGTCATGTTTATGTATGCACACAGCGGTTCTTGACTAATTCATGCATGCGTTTGTGATATGAAACAGCAGTGTGTCTGTTAACATTTTTTAGAGGTATTCGTTTTATTTATTTATCTATTTCTTGTAAAGTTTTTATTATTATTATATTTTATTGTTGTGGAATGATTATTTTCTAGCCTTAATTCTTGAACTTTTATCATTATTTCATTTTAATTAACTTTATTGTATGTCAGTGTGCATTGGTCTCCCAGTTTTTATTTTTGTTTTCATTATGCTAATTCTTCAGTCAAAATGTCAAAGCACTTTGTATTTCATGTACCTGGATGAAAGGTGCTATACAAAAAAAATTTGATTGATTGATTGATTGTTGTTCAGTTTATTGATTCACTTCAGATGATGAGGCATAATTCAAAGGACTTAACCGAAATGTTCATTTTTAACTTGGATTTGTGGGTGACTCGGTTTCATCCTCACTCTCTGCCTCTTCCATCTTCCTCCCCTCGATTTGGCACTTGTTCTGACAGTCGTTGCACAGATGGTTCAAATTGACCATGTAAAAGTTCTTTGCTAACGTAACCTTGACCTCCCTGCGACGGTCAAACAAGGGGTTCCTGTCCAGGTTGACCTTCTCCAGCTTCTTGAACTTGGACAGACAGACAGGGACCCGCATGAACTGGTTGTCACACAGGCTGATGCATCGGAGCTCCTTCAGCGCGATGATGGAGGCGGGAAGGGCTGAAAGCCGGTTGATGCTCAGGTTTAGCGTTTCCAGTGTATTCAGCTGGCCGAACTCTTTGGGGAGACTCGTCAAACGGTTGTTACACAGGTTTAAGACCAGCAAACGCGGGAGGCGGCAGATAGTCACAGGTAACTCCTCCAACTGTTGTAAAAGAGGTAGAACATTTGGATAGTTGTTATATTTGTTGTTGTGTTGCAATTTACACATTCATCCATCTCGGTCTCAGTAGTGCTTGAACACGACTGTTGGTTTTACGTACGTCATCATATCATTGCAATAAACACCCATTTGTTTACCCCAAGTGCATGCATTGTAGCCAACCGGCTCAATGGTGGTACGCTATGAAGCGGCTACATCCGGTTTACTAGTCTGGTGGTTCAGGAAGTGCAGCAAATTGTAGTTATTTGTCTGACCACTAGGGGGCAGGCTCCAAAATCGAGTCAGTCTCCATTGACCGTTTGTTTAAATGTCCAACTTTACATTCCCATATTTCCATTTTAATAATCCAAAACCAAAAATGTTTTGAAAGTTTTTCCGTTTATGAGATGCATAGAAAAGAAGAAACATACTATTTTGCACCAATCTCAAAACCTCATCTGACATCATGAAGCCTTTAGGCTACAACTAAAGCTCCAGTTACAGCTACTGGTCAGTTTACTGTTACCATGGCAACTTAAGAACATAGGTTTCATCACAAGTCTAGCTATAGCGTGTGCGATCAGAGGCTTCCACTTCAATAGTGAATGTTTATGTCAATAATAAACCATTGTTTATCAAAACGTGAGCTCCTGGTGACACATCTGAGGATTATATTTGTTACAGTGAAGCACAAATTTTGCTTACCGTGTGCAAAATTGCTGTGCAAAACTCAGATATTGAAGTGTCATTTTTGATTTACTGCATTTCCCCAGGTAATGCTATCCACTTGTGAATTCATGGCTTTACATAATTTTACCTGATGTGGCACATAACAATTCAAACACTGTGCAGTTGACATGGAAGGCCACGTTGCCTCAGTGTCCCGCTTGTGCTGCTTTGCTCGCTATACATAAAAAAAGAAAAAAAAAGACTGTACCTTACTGAATATGCACTTGAAATTCCTGGTTATATACTTTAAGCAAATAAAATAATTAAATAAAGAAAAACACATTTGGCTCAAAATGGGCCCCTTGAATGGTGGTGGTTATTCTATCCCTGTTTGTGTGTGTGTGTTTATGAATGATGTGTGTTGTAAGTTAGGTTACCTCCACTACACATTTATGGAACGCTTGAAGCTGAAACTCAGACCTTACCCGGCAACAAAAATGATGTTTTCTGATTGGCTGATAGGTCGTTAACTCCAGACAGTAGCAATCATGACTCGTTTGTAAGATGGGCTGTTGGAGTTACAGTGCAGTGAATTTGATGCAATAAGTAGTTACATTTGTAGAGAGGTTCAAATCAGTCTACACGTACACCCTAGTTACAGCGTAGCTTGGATGCAGACGTATAAATGGGGCTTTATCTGCACCTTCTTTGTGATGTACCATGTTACTGTGGCTTGATTGTATTCCTCTGTTTTAGGTCACTTTGGATACAAGCGTATGCTAAATGTAACATGATTATTGTGCTGCAAAACGGAACCTTTTAAAGTAGGGGTCAGTGGAGACTGACTCGTCTTTTTGGAGCCCCTAGTGGTCAGTCAGGGAAACTACAGTTTCCCTCACCTGTTGGCGGATAGAGGTTATGCATTGACGTCACTTCCCCACTGGACTACGCCCCCTTACTCGCACTGAGTGGCAAAACATCAGCAAAAATGGCTGCAACTAGTGGAGAAGGCGGGTACTTAATTTTTACGCCGGGAAAATACACGAAGCAAAGCTTGAAGGCATACAAAAGTCTTGATGCTTGGTCCTACTTCAAAGCAGGATTTGTTGGTGAAATTAAAGTGATGAGGACACCGAACTTTATTCATTTGACCGTTTAATGTTAGCTACCCAAAAATCCAACATTACCCGATACAAAATGGGAACCGCAAATCCACGTTTCGGTGCCTGGAATCCAGTTGTTTCTGCAAATTGCAGCGATCCATTTGTCTCTCTTAAGCTTATTTTTCGGCAGTCTGTAAAATGATAACTCAGATTTCTTGCTAAATCTATGAGTAAAGTCGATCCCACAACAGCTCTTTCCCATTTTAAATGTTTTGTAGTGGCTCAAACTGAAAGTTTACGCTGCCACTCAGTCTTTCTGCCACTCAGTGGGCGTAACCCGCTGTGAAGTCGCATCTGTGACGTCATGCACTCTATAGACTTCAACTGTCAGTAGTACTCACGCAATTGCTGTGCAGATCCAAAACAATGAGGGTAGTGAAACAATCAATGAAATCTGGGACCTCTGTTATCCAGTTCCTGCTCAGGTCCAATTCATCCAAGTCACAGAGCTTCCTGATGCACTTGGGCACGGTGGAAAGGTCTTTGAAACTGAGGTCCAGCCGCCGTTTCTCATACATTGTACACTCCACGTAGCGCTTAGCCTTTTTCAAGGTGATAGTCTTACTTTTAGACTGTCTACCCATCTTCTTTCCCTTGACCTTGCTGCTGCAGGACACACCGTAATACTCTAGTACTGTAGTACTACACCATTAAGGAATCTTCATGTTTTGTTTCAAATTAATCTAATAACTAAAAAGGAAAGTTTGTTTCCCGGCAACGGCTCTTTGCACTGAGAATGCTTTACAGCCGTTTTACAGCCACACCAGCAAGGCATCTTTGTCTGTGTCTCGATTTGGAAGGCATTTTACAAAACTTTCTACTTCTGTAATGATTCTCTTTCAAATAAAAACTTACACATCAAAGTGGTTACATAATTTTATCAATGCAAACAAAAGGAATTAATGATGGCAGAAAATTCAAATATCATCCACAGACTAATAACATGTTAATGTTGCTATTTGATTATCCCATAACTGTTGTTGTTGCAGCGAATTTGGTATAACACCGCCCTCTGCTGGTTAGACGTGTTTATGCAGTAATTACTGGACACTTCAATTAAGAGAAGTGCAGTTTAACCAGGTCAGAGAAACAACGCTCTTGCTGGATGGGCATTCCTTCATCCTCAGTTTGCACAGGTGTCAAAAGTATTCACATTCATTACTCAGGTAGAAGTATAGATACCAGAGTTTCAAAATACTCCCGTAGAAGTTGAAGTATCAACTCAAGTTTTTTATTCAAGTAAAAGTATAAAAGTACTGGTTTCAAAACTACTTAAAGTATAAAAGTAAAAGTAATGTAAGGGGGAAAAAAGCCATTAAGGACAAAAGCCATTGAAAATGAATGCATCTTAGTATAATGCAAATATATTAAAGAACCATATATGTGTACTATTGAGCATTAACATGTGTTTCAGGGAGCAGGAGATATGACGACTAGTTGCCTATAAGTATTGTAATGGTGCAAAAAGTCAAACTTCAGAGGCATGTTATTATTTATCCTAATGTTTATTGGAATGTACATCCAAGTTTAGTTGCAGGAATCTGAGGGAACGGATGTAAGAACAAAACTGGACAAGAACATCTGAAACAACCACAACCAAATTCACTCTATCCGGATGGAGCAATTTAACTGGATAGTTTTTTTTTAAAGGCCGAAATGAAATAGAGTAACGAGGCTGTTTTTAAAATGTAAGGAGTAAAAAGTACAGATAATTGCTTGAAAATGTAAGGAGTAAAAGTAAAAAGTCGTCTGAAAAATAATTACTCCAGTGAAGTATAGATAACCAAAATTTCTACTTAAGTAAGGTAACAAAGTATTTGTACTACGTTACTTGACACCTCTGTCAGTTTGTGAGCATAAACGAGAAAGGATGAATGTTGCCAAATGTTTTCCATAATTGTGGTTAAATTAACTTAAATATGCTTCTGTGATAAGAGATATTGTAGGCAATGTTATGATTTAAGGTAAAAATGGGGAAATTCCAGCCACAATCAAAGTTATGAGGCTTTAAAAGTGAATTACTGAATATTAATACCAAGTTAGTGCTTTGTTTGTTATATTATGTCATATTGTATTGGAGAGTTTTGATTGTTTTCCGTACTTCCAGAACCACACAGTTACACAGTGTGACACCTTAATTCCATCATTATAATATGATGTTGAGTTGAACTGAGCTCAACTGTGCGTTGCTATTGCCTAAAATAATTAAGTGAAATAACCTCAAACGGCCTCCTTCTATCTGCTCGGACCAGCATACTGTAGCGAACATCATGCCAAACACTGAGAATACAGTCTAAACTAGATCACACTAACTACAGTGATGTATAGTTTGACAAAGTGTCGTTATACCAAGTGCCAAGTGCATATTTTTATTTAACAGTAATCAAAACATTTTACACATGATTTCAGCAAATCAAACACTTTAGCCTTTAAAACATTCCTGTCTCAAAACAGGTTTTAAAAGAATTACGAAAAGTTTATCTGTGCATAAAAATCATGTTCAAGGATTTATGAATAAAAAAAGAAATGCATCTTTTCAACTTTTAGTTGGATGAGATAGTATTTGGAGTTACAGTTAAAACTTTTTCAAAGGTTTAACAAAGAGCACTGATGTATGACGACAACAACAACAACACATTCTGAACATCAAATGTTTACAGAATTATAAGTGCTATGAATTTAGTGATTTTGTCATTTATGGCTTTGAAATACCTTTTACAGTTTTCAAATGTCTGCTGAGTGGGAACATCAACGGTCCATGTTATCGTTTTTAGCCTCAACGTTGCCTCATATCATATGGGAAAAAGATGAAAAATAACCTTTTGGCTTCATGGCGTATTTACAGAAATGTTAATTAATGTGCATTGTCCCTACAAAATTATAGCGTAGTTACCATGACAACATTTCAGGTGAGCTACAAAACATCAGTTTTCTCCCATATTTACCAGTCATTTATCAAACCAGTAGATATCTTGTATTCCTAATTATAAGTATTAATTATGGCATTAAGAGGAGAATAAAAGCAGCATTTTAACTAAAGTTAAAATTCCTATATTCATTTAATTAAACCTGTTTTCTGTGGATTTTAATAGTAAGAACAAAGACATTTGTTCAGTGTGGAAGAATCTGATGTGCATGATGGTTCTGGAGAAGTGACTGGAGTGCAGTCTGAAGTCATGTGACCAATCACATTTTGGATTTAGTACTAGGGTTTCTGTACATGTGCTGCTGCAGAAAACTCAAGATCTTCTTCCAGGAGTCTTCCTGAGCATCAGAGTGGGCTTTGGTTTCTCCTCCCCACAGGACAATCACTGCAACAATTCCATATGTTGAGCTCTTTGATAAACTGCACCCCCCTTGCTGACAAAGTGATTGATTTAAAGTAGAAATTCCTTCGGACCAAACAAGAGACGTCAACATGTCACCGTGTGGATAAAGTTTTTACTTGTTCACTGCAGTAGTGGACGACCTGTTGGGGGACCGGTGGAAAGGTAACCTACCAATGAGATGTTGTCTACATGAGAGTTTTAGATCAGAATAAAAATCAATGAAAGAAGCCTTTTCTTAAAAATAACCAGTTGTGGCAGCATCACCTTATGTCTTAATTTACACTCTTGTTTCCATCTACCTGAAGCAAGGTGCAAAGATCAGAAAAAAATTCAGACCATGTCAAAACTTATTCACTTGATGGAGCATGGACTCTTTTTAATAAAGTAGGTATTAAAGCGCATGTTGGTGTAGAGCTCAACTTCAACCTTCAATATTCAATCTTGAACTTTCAATCTTCATATAATACAAATTGGCATGTATATGTATATAAAGAGAGAATTTTGAACAATATTTATTTTTGTCTTGGTACAACTTTGATGCCATTTTTTGATCCACTTCAGATGTTGACTGTACTCTAAGTGGATTTTATTATGTCAAATGACATGAAGTGGATGAAGAAGGAGTGAGAGACTTGAAGATGTCTTTGGTCGTCTTGTTTTTTTTTTCTTTGTGCCGGGGTAGAATCACACAGAAGATGGTGAGAGAACTCCAGCAAAAAAACATAAAGGTCGCTTTAATGACCTTTGGACATCAAGGACAGCACCGCTGTGGCACGAAAGGTACCTACATCAGGTCCTGAGTAGCTCGGTAGGTCTAGTTGGTGACTGTTATCAAAGTGTAGGTAAAATTATGTATGTTTTATAATGTCTCTAACTATCGTTATACTCACAGCATTACAAGTGGAAACTTTGGCCCAATGAATGAAACAACAAGACTGTGATTGATAGTCATGATTGAATCAGATAAACATTGGAGACAACTGAATGTTATCAATATGATGGATTTGTAACTATGGAGTACCGTATATATATGGTTTACGTCTGTATTGACTGTTGCTCTTTGCTGCATGTCTCCCCCCTCTATCTACATGTATGCTTTTCTACCATTGTCTGCTTTATCATCAGTTGCCTTAGCAACTGAGACTAAACCATCACCTTTGTGACAAGTTCAGAAAAACAAAGTCACTGTTGCTCACGAAAGAATTAAGATAAGGTAAGATAAGATAAGATAAGATAAGATAAGATAAGATAAGATAAGATAAGATGAGATAAGATAGTCCTTTCCCAGATGGGGAATTTGGGTGTTACAGCAGCTCAAAGTCAGATAAATGTTCAAGGCAACATGAACTCAGACTAAATAAACAATAAAGATAAATTATAAGTATGAAAAAAATACAGACTGACATGAAACCTGAAATGAAATCTTGTTCATAAACAACTGTTTTTATCAAACTTTAACACTTCAAAACTAATACTTTCATTTTTTACACTGCTGTTTAGAGACTGAAAGAACAGATGTTAACCAACAATATAATGTATTTCAAAGACAGACAAAGTAAATGATTTATAGATGTAAATAATGTATAAATGTGTGGTAGAAAAAAGAAAATTAAAAAAGTACCCAACAGAGAGGACATAATGAGCACTGATAAGAACTAGGTGTTCTCTCGTGATTAGATATTTTGAATACGCGAGGCACCTGATCCGTAAACACAGATTAGCCTGCTGGATTTCTGCCTCTGAGGTCACAACTGTGTCATGGTAACAACAAACCTGCACTGGAGTCTCTGAACAATGGATTTATGGGCATTCAAGTCTGTTAAGTCTTAGTGGACCTTTAAAAAGGTACATTTCACTTTAAACAAACACCTATAAATAAATGCATTGCGGAGCTACTATGGAAATAATAATAATCTGAAAGACTCCCAGAGTTGGAGCTCTTCGGTGGGTCAGATGTGAAGTCTGCAGCTGGATGCCATACGTACTGATGGACTCTAAACCTGTTCTGCATGCTTTACTCGGGATTCTTAAAAAGATCTTTGCACACCCCCTCCAACCTGTAAGTCCAGATAACTTGTTGTTGCACTAATATGTTCATATCTAGTGAATTAAAATAGGAAGATCACTTTCGCTTACCGTGCGTTGCCATGGTGAAGCACAGTCTCAGAGCTCCATTGATGAGTTCTTATGTCGCTGTAACTCAACCAACTCTGAACCAAAAGCTTAATGTTTGTTGTCTTCGGGTTAGGTTTTTGAATTGGAGTTTGTTGAACCACCTTTGTTGAAATTGTAAACCAGAAAAAGACCCAAAATGAGATAGAAAAACACGAAATAACAAAAAGATGTAATGTCATTCTATGCTGCAGATACAACACTTGACCACTAGAGAACACTGTTTATGCTTCGAAATACTTCTAGTGCCAAAACACCTGGCCAATGTTATGTGGGATATTTGTGTCAAAATGATTCAATCAAAAAAAAAAAAGACTTCAAAACTTTTTTCACTTCAATCAAAAAAAAAAATACATCAAATCGAAAAACATTTTGGAAAAAAAAAAGTGTTCAAATGCAAATTTTTGGGTCTCAAATATTTTTTGCATTCAAACATTTTGAAGTGATTTTTTTGTATTGAATTTTTTTTTAAGCAACTTCTTTGATTAAATCATACACGTCCTACCCATAATATGGCCCAAACATCCATCAAAAAAGTTGCTTCAAACAAAAAACAAACTTCTATCAAAGAAAACATTTCCAAAGAAAGTGTTCAAATGCATTTTTTTGAGTCTCAAATGTTTTGCAGTCACTTTTGATTGAAGTGACTTATTGAAAATATATTTGAATAAGACAAATCTACCTCCATAGGATTCTTGCTCCTTAGTCATGTCCCACAAACCACCTTTTAAAATAAAAATTGTATCTGCAATGTGGTCATATTCTAAACAGTCCCATATTGGTCTACACCACTTTCCCCAGGAACCATGGCCATATGGAGGCCCTGACAACCACCAACCTTCTGCAAGTGAAGGTCTAAGCAGCATCCATGCTTAGACTGCACAGCAATGCTACCAACCTCAGGATATGGCTTGTAATGCCAGACTTTCAGGACACGCATTGATGTGGGGAGAAAGTGTAACCTACAATTCCATTTTGCATTGTTAATTATGGTTTACCTCAGTTAACAGCATTTTTTATTATAATAAGCATTGCCCAAAGCCACGTACAGTACATGTAAAAATCTTTATTGGCCAAAATTGATCAGAATATTTTATGCAGAGGACATATTTCTGCCAGCATTGAGACGCCTAAGCATTTCCTGCAGAAGTCTAGGAGGCAGCTTGGAAGACCTTTTTCTGCTGCACAGAACCATGGTCGTCAGAAGCATGCTCCGTCAAGTAGTGGACGGCCTGCGAGAAGTCTTTGCCCTTCTCATGGTGCTGGCTGAAGGTAGTCTGGGTGCCAGGAGGGTACAGGCCATACAGGAGTTTGTAGTCAAAGTCTGGATAGGGGTGAGCCGAGAAACCACCCACACCAAACTGGTGAACCACACTTGTGAATCCCTGCTGTCCTTGGCCCAGTTGGTCAGCTGGATAGCCAAATTCTTCCGTCTGCCGCTGGAAGTTGCCAAGTTCAGCTTCCCTCATAACACTGGCAGCTTCTCCTGCCTGGAAGCTAGGTTGAGGTGGTGGTAGAGGGGGTGATGGGAGAAAGCCACTGGCATCCATGGTCTGGGCATCATCTGCTGCTTCAGTCAAGCTTTGGGGAGGAACAGCCCACTCGGTTTCTGTGGAGAAACAAGTGAGGATACAGTACCCAACCACAAGACTAGTAGCATGCATTAGACTTATTTGGTAGCCAAGACTGACCAGCTCCAGCCGGCCCTGAACCAACGGCTCCTGCTTGAAAGGGTACAGAAGAACCAGAGACAACATAGCCAGGCTGAAGGGGCACAACAGACCCAGTACCGACAGGTCCTGCCTGAAGGGGCACGGCCGACCCACTACCGACAGCGCCAGCCTGAAGGGGCACGGCCGACCCACTACCAACAGCAGGTGCAGCTGAGTCCAGGCTGCTCCCTACTGGAGTTGTGTAGCCAACAAGCTGAGGGGCGTTAGGGTTTTGGACAAGTACTGGTGCAGATACCAGTCTAGGGGCACTGTAGAGTACTGGTGCTGAATGACCTGTGGGTGCTCCCTGGTAGGAGGCAAAGTTGCCACCAGCCCCACTGCCGCCACCACCACTCTGTTGGTGAGATTTTGATCCTGAGGACAGAAAAACAGAAGATTTAAGCTGAGTGTGATACAACTACACATGTGATGTCTTCAGCAAATCATAGCCTACCCTTCAAATGCATCCCAGATGACTCCACAATCAACAACATACAGAGGGAAACCCTGAAAAACAAGAACACATCAACATCAGAAACTTCTAGAACCGGCTGGAACCAGTTGCTTCCAACCAAGACTGTACCAAACCTCAGGAAGAAGCCTGCAGTCTTCATAATGAAAGTCAGAAGTAAAGGAGTCAGCACAGCTGAGAGTTTTTAAATGTTGCCAGGGACCAGTTCTGACCAACCACAGCTTAACGGGCTAACGACACACAGCTGCTGTGGTCTGACTCCAAGGAACCATTCTTACCTCAGCTGATGCTCCAACTGACTACGTTTACATGGACCACAATACTCCCAACATAATCAGATGGAGGAAAGAGTTGCAGTAAGAAATGTATACGTAAATAGCAACTTTAAACTAATCAAGTTAGTATTTTCAGTAAGTGATAATCACATTAAGGTAGGTGGAGTATCCCGACCATAAACTATATTTAGATGGACAACAGCAATCTGATTATTGCCTGTAACCAAATTAATGTGGTCCTCATGTTTGTTCTGGGTCTACCATGGCTTTTCAGGAGCTGTCAATAGTGATTCTGGATCAGTTGCACCGCTTCAGGGATGCCAGTGACCTTCTCCCTTTACCCTCTCTACCACCGACTGGACCTGCACTCCAGTTAGGAGATATCTCAGGTGTATGAAGCTGAAAAAAATAGCAACTACCAGTAGCAGACTGAATAATTTTTCCACCCAGCTACCCGTGACTCCAGATGATATGGGTAATGACAGAAAGAACAAGATCGCGGATACCGGCGGCAGAAATGAGTTTCTTCCATAGAGTGTCCGCCGGGCACTCCCTTAGAGATAGGATGAGAGGCTTGGCCATCCTACAGAAGATAAGAGTAGAGCCACTGCTCCTCTTCAACAAGAGGGGCCAGATGAGAGGGGTCGGCCATCTGGTGAGGATGCATCCTGGGCGCCTCCCTGATGAGGTTTTCTGGGCATGTCCCACTGGGAGGAGAAGCCAAGACACGCTAAAGGGAGTATGTCTCTCGGCTGGTGTGGAAATACCCTGGGATCCCCCCAAATGAGCTGGACGAAGTGGCAGAGGGAAGACTGGTCTACCATGCTGTTGTGCCACAAAGGGAGTGCTGCTCAGTTATTAGAGAGTTAATAATTTACCATGGTGTCTGATGTGCAGCCGTTGAGCCTCAAAAACCTGGTCTCTCGGCGAGATAATCCACAATCCAGGAGACCAGAAATTTCAAGTTTTCCCGTGCCTTTTTTCCATTCCTGCCCTGATAAGGCCTTCAGTCGAGCAAATTATGGAGTTTTAATCTTCTATCTGTTTTCCAAAACCCAGCCAAATTGTTTAAAATGATGTTGCATAGTTTTGTGGAGAAGTCCCTGTCATGAACATTTGAACCATTGCCTGCTCACACTTGTGATGCTCCAGTGTGGTAGTATACCATGTACTGTGGCAATGTTTGCTGTATTGGTGAAACTCTTGGCGTGCAGCTATCTGACTGCAGGTTTACAGCCATCAGCGGCTCCCCGTTTGACTAAATCTGTTTCAAAAGGTGAGCTTTGCAACTGGAGGGATTCTTGCTTCTTAGTCATGTCCCACAAACCACCACCTTTTAAAATAATATTTGATCTGCAATGTGGTCATATTCTAAACAGTCCCATATAGGTCACTACGAAGCGCTGCTTTGTTACCTCCAGATCTAAACCCGGCTCTTGTCTCCATCAGGCCCGGCGCGCTGGTGTCACCTGCATCATCCTTCCAGCAGAGAACAGGAAGGACTTCTCCGACCTGCTGGACTACATCTCCAAGGGCCAAGAGGTCCACTTCGTGGACCACTACAGTCAGATCCACCCCATTGTGTTCTCGCAGAACTAGTCGGGGTGGAGAGCATTTCAGTTTGTTTACAGGGCTCGTCCGTCTGGTTGAACGTAGGAACAGCTCTGCAGGAGAACTGGCTGGTCCAGATAAACATTCCCTCATCGGTTTCAGCCCCCAGCGGCCCAGATGGAGGAGCTGCAGATGGTGTGGAGAACCTTACTTTCAGTCGTGTTTTTTTTTCTTCAAGTTTGAATATGCAGAAATGTGCCTCTTTTTAATAAAGTTGATTATGTGTGAATAGGGCTGGGGATCGATTCAAATGTCAAGAATCAATTCGATTCCGATTCTTAAGATTCAGAATCGATCATCCCGCTTTGATTTGATTCGATTCGATTCCGATATTGATTTGGGTTAGTGTTATTAAAAATGTTTTTTCAGCTGTTGCATGAATTATATGAATGTGTAGTTATGCAACATATTAATATTAGTATTATATTGAGATTCAACAGCAAGTATTGAGAACTAATGATGCTGTGAGGACCAATCACCTCCCAGAATGCCTATATAACTGCTTTCAGAAACATTGTGTGGCAGAATTATCAAACAGATCCAGGTCAGCAAACAGAGACGTATGAAATGTTTTATTTTTTTCCCATTTATGAGAATTTGGTTTTTAGCATTTTATGCAAATGTAACCCCAAGACAGTATATAAAGCAAAGAAATATAGACAATTTATGCAATTATAACTGAAAACTTTCATGTTTTCATACCTTTAAACATATTTAAAGGCAAAAACACATGGAACCAGCAACCCTGGACCCCCTGTATAAGAAAAGAAATGTCAGAAATGTGAGCAATGATGAGCCAGAAAGGAGCCGACGGCTGATTGTGAAGGAAGTTCACATAGAGGAAAAACCCCAGACGCCCAAATGGACCCGGATTCACTGGGTTCACTGCCGTTCAGCCGGTTCTGGGATGTCCAAGACTTTCTCTTGCAGACTGGTAGGTCTGGTTCTCTCAACCCAGTAAAACAGGAGCAAAGTGAGATGTAAACTACTAAAGGAACAAGGCTGAAGTGGACGAGACAAGACTGGGTTTCCAGTTGGTCTCCAGCATAGTAACCAGCAGTTACACACGGTGACAATAACAATAAAATAAATATCTGATTAAATTATACTTGAACCTTCAATGAGAAACGAGGTGAAAAAAAGCTGGATTGGTTCCTGATAAAGCTATTAAATGCTGCTCCCCCTTCTGATTGGAAATGTTTCTTCCTCTGGACAAGAATAGGACTAGATCGGGACTAGACCAGGACTAGACTAGCACTAGACCGGGACTGGACCGGGACTAGTTTTCTACAGTTTTTCTGTTTTCACTTTTGTTATTGCACTAAAAATGTGCACTATTACAGAATGGATGTTCTGCCTTCTTTCTATTGTTTTATATTAATTTATACAATTTTAAGTTAAGCAGGACAGGTTTCTGTTTGAGAAAGATACTTATTTTATTCAGTTTATTTTGTTATTTGTTATTAAATTGAATTGCTGGATAATAATTTGTTTTCCATATGCATCTAATTCAATTCAGGTTCGGGTCAAATAGTTAAAAAATCGTTTCACTCACAAAAAAAGGGGCTAAAAAAATTCACCATGCCAGGAAGGGTGAAGGCAATGGGGTTGGCCGGCCCTGCTGATGAGGTGTCCCTGATTTTTTTTTCAGGGAGTTGGCAACCCTAGGTCCGGTACATTGTTTACCAGCAGATACGGCTGCGAATGGAAGACATACGAGAATGTTCACTTCATGTTCAAATTTCAGAGTCGTTTCCATGTGATTTCAGTTGAATTTTAACAGACAACATCTCAATCTGAACACTCTGTTTTTCTCAGGTTTCAAAAAGTGTTTTGAAACATTAAAACCCACATCCACCAGAGCAGCGCACAGAAGCGTCCTTCATCTCTGGCACTTTCTTGAAACTTGTCACAGCTCCACGCAACACAGTTCACCCTCCATTTCAGTTCGCTCACATGCGTGAGGGCTGCCATGGCAACGCCAGCAAAGGACACACAGACGGGATCCGAGAATTGGCCATATATGAATGGATCAGCTTTGGGATGGAACGGGAACATGACTTTACTCCAACAGTCTTTCATTTAAACTCAAGCTGAGGTGATTCTTCATTACAAACGGAGAAACAAACGCAGCTTATTTTCATGTTTCATCATGTGGAGAGGGTTCAGACTGGTGCATCAGCACAACGCTGGGCCAAAACTCAAGGGGATTTTTATCCTATTGTAAACCAACACTTTGCTCATGTATCATTATGATTGTGACAGAAGGGGACTGCTGACTTGTTTTGTTCTCAGGGAAAATATGTTTTCTTTTTGTTCATGTCTTGTTCTTTTATTGTTGAACTTGTGTTTACCATCTAACTTTAAAGTAAAGTGCTTATTTTAACCCCAAACTGGATCTTTCCATGAACCTCACTCAATGGTTTTTGTATCTAAACCACCAAACCTCACTACCGCAGTGAAGCCAAGTGTTGACAGATCTGGTGAGAGACACAAACAAGGTCTGTGGAAACCAGCTTAAAAGAGGCAGTCTGACTGGAAACAGGGAGTTTTCAAATTAAAGTAAAAACAGGTAGCTCTTCCTTCCGAAATGAGTTAAAAACTACAAGCAGTTTCACATCTGAGACGTTTTTTACTAATATTTGTTCCTGCTCTGGGTCTCTGAAAAGCAGCTTGTTTTGCAGTAGAAGCTATATAAATAAAATGGAAATTAATTAAATCTGAAGAAGTCTGTCATGGTCCAGTGGTCCTTTACAGTTTCGCTGCACTTTTTCTTGATTTCTTACAGCGACAGTTGAACCCAGCTCTTAAAGACTCTTTGTAATCACAGATCGAAGCTGCGGTGTAATGATTTACTGTAACTGAATATCCTATCAGAACTGAAACTGAACACCATTTAAGTGAGTTCTGCAGGTGTTTGCTGCCCTTTAGTCCAGAAAAACTGCCAACACATGCAGAAACATGTTGGATGTGCTGAAGTAACTCTGAACAGCCTGCAGCTGATCAGAAATGCTGTAGCGAGCTCCCATGAGGGTCCACTGATGATGACACGTGGAAAATCCACACGTCATCACGTCTTGATTCATTTTATTTTTGAATGCAGGTCATGTTTATGTATGCACACAGCGGTTCTTGACTAATTCATGCATGCGTTTGTGATATGAAACAGCAGTGTGTCTGTTAACATTTTTTAGAGGTATTCGTTTTATTTATTTATCTATTTCTTGTAAAGTTTTTATTATTATTATATTTTATTGTTGTGGAATGATTATTTTCTAGCCTTAATTCTTGAACTTTTATCATTATTTCATTTTAATTAACTTTATTGTATGTCAGTGTGCATTGGTCTCCCAGTTTTTATTTTTGTTTTCATTATGCTAATTCTTCAGTCAAAATGTCAAAGCACTTTGTATTTCATGTACCTGGATGAAAGGTGCTATACAAAAAAAATTTGATTGATTGATTGATTGTTGTTCAGTTTATTGATTCACTTCAGATGATGAGACATAATTCAAAGGACTTAACCGAAATGTTCATTTTTAACTTGGATTTGTGGGTGACTCGGTTTCATCCTCACTCTCTGCCTCTTCCATCTTCCTCCCCTCGATTTGGCACTTGTTCTGACAGTCGTTGCACAGATGGTTCAAATTGACCATGTAAAAGTTCTTTGCTAACGTAACCTTGACCTCCCTGCGACGGTCAAACAAGGGGTTCCTGTCCAGGTTGACCTTCTCCAGCTTCTTGAACTTGGACAGGCAGACAGGGACCCGCATGAACTGGTTGTCACACAGGCTGATGCATCGGAGCTCCTTCAGCGCGATGATGGAGGCGGGAAGGGCTGAGAGCCGGTTGATGCTCAGGTTTAGCGTTTCCAGTGTATTCAGCTGGCCGAACTCTTTGGGGAGACTCGTCAAACGGTTGTTACACAGGTTTAAGACCAGCAAACGCGGGAGGCGGCAGATAGTCACAGGTAACTCCTCCAACTGTTGTAAAAGAGGTAGAACATTTGGATAGTTGTTATATTTGTTGTTGTGTTGCAATTTACACATTCATCCATCTCGGTCTCAGTAGTGCTTGAACACGACTGTTGGTTTTACGTACGTCATCATATCATTGCAATAAACACCCATTTGTTTACCCCAAGTGCATGCATTGTAGCCAACCGGCTCAATGGTGGTACGCTATGAAGCGGCTACATCCGGTTTACTAGTCTGGTGGTTCAGGAAGTGCAGCAAATTGTAGTTATTTGTCTGACCACTAGGGGGCAGGCTCCAAAATCGAGTCAGTCTCCATTGACCGTTTGTTTAAATGTCCAACTTTACATTCCCATATTTCCATTTTAATAATCCAAAACCAAAAATGTTTTGAAAGTTTTTCCGTTTATGAGATGCATAGAAAAGAAGAAACATACTATTTTGCACCAATCTCAAAACCTCATCTGACATCATGAAGCCTTTAGGCTACAACTAAAGCTCCAGTTACAGCTACTGGTCAGTTTACTGTTACCATGGCAACTTAAGAACATAGGTTTCATCACAAGTCTAGCTATAGCGTGTGCGATCAGAGGCTTCCACTTCAATAGTGAATGTTTATGTCAATAATAAACCATTGTTTATCAAAACGTGAGCTCCTGGTGACACATCTGAGGATTATATTTGTTACAGTGAAGCACAAATTTTGCTTACCGTGTGCAAAATTGCTGTGCAAAACTCAGATATTGAAGTGTCATTTTTGATTTACTGCATTTCCCCAGGTAATGCTATCCACTTGTGAATTCATGGCTTTACATAATTTTACCTGATGTGGCACATAACAATTCAAACACTGTGCAGTTGACATGGAAGGCCACGTTGCCTCAGTGTCCCGCTTGTGCTGCTTTGCTCGCTATACATAAAAAAAGAAAAAAAAAGACTGTACCTTACTGAATATGCACTTGAAATTCCTGGTTATATACTTTAAGCAAATAAAATAATTAAATAAAGAAAAACACATTTGGCTCAAAATGGGCCCCTTGAATGGTGGTGGTTATTCTATCCCTGTTTGTGTGTGTGTGTTTATGAATGATGTGTGTTGTAAGTTAGGTTACCTCCACTACACATTTATGGAACGCTTGAAGCTGAAACTCAGACCTTACCCGGCAACAAAAATGATGTTTTCTGATTGGCTGATAGGTCGTTAACTCCAGACAGTAGCAATCATGACTCGTTTGTAAGATGGGCTGTTGGAGTTACAGTGCAGTGAATTTGATGCAATAAGTAGTTACATTTGTAGAGAGGTTCAAATCAGTCTACACGTACACCCTAGTTACAGCGTAGCTTGGATGCAGACGTATAAATGGGGCTTTATCTGCACCTTCTTTGTGATGTACCATGTTACTGTGGCTTGATTGTATTCCTCTGTTTTAGGTCACTTTGGATACAAGCGTATGCTAAATGTAACATGATTATTGTGCTGCAAAACGGAACCTTTTAAAGTAGGGGTCAGTGGAGACTGACTCGTCTTTTTGGAGCCCCTAGTGGTCAGTCAGGGAAACTACAGTTTCCCTCACCTGTTGGCGGATAGAGGTTATGCATTGACGTCACTTCCCCACTGGACTACGCCCCCTTACTCGCACTGAGTGGCAAAACATCAGCAAAAATGGCTGCAACTAGTGGAGAAGGCGGGTACTTAATTTTTACGCCGGGAAAATACACGAAGCAAAGCTTGAAGGCATACAAAAGTCTTGATGCTTGGTCCTACTTCAAAGCAGGATTTGTTGGTGAAATTAAAGTGATGAGGACACCGAACTTTATTCATTTGACCGTTTAATGTTAGCTACCCAAAAATCCAACATTACCCGATACAAAATGGGAACCGCAAATCCACGTTTCGGTGCCTGGAATCCAGTTGTTTCTGCAAATTGCAGCGATCCATTTGTCTCTCTTAAGCTTATTTTTCGGCAGTCTGTAAAATGATAACTCAGATTTCTTGCTAAATCTATGAGTAAAGTCGATCCCACAACAGCTCTTTCCCATTTTAAATGTTTTGTAGTGGCTCAAACTGAAAGTTTACGCTGCCACTCAGTCTTTCTGCCACTCAGTGGGCGTAACCCGCTGTGAAGTCGCATCTGTGACGTCATGCACTCTATAGACTTCAACTGTCAGTAGTACTCACGCAATTGCTGTGCAGATCCAAAACAATGAGGGTAGTGAAACAATCAATGAAATCTGGGACCTCTGTTATCCAGTTCCTGCTCAGGTCCAATTCATCCAAGTCACAGAGCTTCCTGATGCACTTGGGCACGGTGGAAAGGTCTTTGAAACTGAGGTCCAGCCGCCGTTTCTCATACATTGTACACTCCACGTAGCGCTTAGCCTTTTTCAAGGTGATAGTCTTACTTTTAGACTGTCTACCCATCTTCTTTCCCTTGACCTTGCTGCTGCAGGACACACCGTAATACTCTAGTACTGTAGTACTACACCATTAAGGAATCTTCATGTTTTGTTTCAAATTAATCTAATAACTAAAAAGGAAAGTTTGTTTCCCGGCAACGGCTCTTTGCACTGAGAATGCTTTACAGCCGTTTTACAGCCACACCAGCAAGGCATCTTTGTCTGTGTCTCGATTTGGAAGGCATTTTACAAAACTTTCTACTTCTGTAATGATTCTCTTTCAAATAAAAACTTACACATCAAAGTGGTTACATAATTTTATCAATGCAAACAAAAGGAATTAATGATGGCAGAAAATTCAAATATCATCCACAGACTAATAACATGTTAATGTTGCTATTTGATTATCCCATAACTGTTGTTGTTGCAGCGAATTTGGTATAACACCGCCCTCTGCTGGTTAGACGTGTTTATGCAGTAATTACTGGACACTTCAATTAAGAGAAGTGCAGTTTAACCAGGTCAGAGAAACAACGCTCTTGCTGGATGGGCATTCCTTCATCCTCAGTTTGCACAGGTGTCAAAAGTATTCACATTCATTACTCAGGTAGAAGTATAGATACCAGAGTTTCAAAATACTCCCGTAGAAGTTGAAGTATCAACTCAAGTTTTTTATTCAAGTAAAAGTATAAAAGTACTGGTTTCAAAACTACTTAAAGTATAAAAGTAAAAGTAATGTAAGGGGGAAAAAAGCCATTAAGGACAAAAGCCATTGAAAATGAATGCATCTTAGTATAATGCAAATATATTAAAGAACCATATATGTGTACTATTGAGCATTAACATGTGTTTCAGGGAGCAGGAGATATGACGACTAGTTGCCTATAAGTATTGTAATGGTGCAAAAAGTCAAACTTCAGAGGCATGTTATTATTTATCCTAATGTTTATTGGAATGTACATCCAAGTTTAGTTGCAGGAATCTGAGGGAACGGATGTAAGAACAAAACTGGACAAGAACATCTGAAACAACCACAACCAAATTCACTCTATCCGGATGGAGCAATTTAACTGGATAGTTTTTTTTTAAAGGCCGAAATGAAATAGAGTAACGAGGCTGTTTTTAAAATGTAAGGAGTAAAAAGTACAGATAATTGCTTGAAAAGGTAAGGAGTAAAAGTAAAAAGTCGTCTGAAAAATAATTACTCCAGTGAAGTATAGATAACCAAAATTTCTACTTAAGTAAGGTAACAAAGTATTTGTACTACGTTACTTGACACCTCTGTCAGTTTGTGAGCATAAACGAGAAAGGATGAATGTTGCCAAATGTTTTCCATAATTGTGGTTAAATTAACTTAAATATGCTTCTGTGATAAGAGATATTGTAGGCAATGTTATGATTTAAGGTAAAAATGGGGAAATTCCAGCCACAATCAAAGTTATGAGGCTTTAAAAGTGAATTACTGAATATTAATACCAAGTTAGTGCTTTGTTTGTTATATTATGTCATATTGTATTGGAGAGTTTTGATTGTTTTCCGTACTTCCAGAACCACACAGTTACACAGTGTGACACCTTAATTCCATCATTATAATATGATGTTGAGTTGAACTGAGCTCAACTGTGCGTTGCTAATTCCTAAAATAATTAAGTGAAATAACCTCAAACGGCCTCCTTCTATCTGCTCGGACCAGCATACTGTAGCGAACATCATGCCAAACACTGAGAATACAGTCTAAACTAGATCACACTAACTACAGTGATGTATAGTTTGACAAAGTGTCGTTATACCAAGTGCCAAGTGCATATTTTTATTTAACAGTAATCAAAACATTTTACACATGATTTCAGCAAATCAAACACTTTAGCCTTTAAAACATTCCTGTCTCAAAACAGGTTTTAAAAGAATTACGAAAAGTTTATCTGTGCATAAAAATCATGTTCAAGGATTTATGAATAAAAAAAGAAATGCATCTTTTCAACTTTTAGTTGGATGAGATAGTATTTGGAGTTACAGTTAAAACTTTTTCAAAGGTTTAACAAAGAGCACTGATGTATGACGACAACAACAACAACACATTCTGAACATCAAATGTTTACAGAATTATAAGTGCTATGAATTTAGTGATTTTGTCATTTATGGCTTTGAAATACCTTTTACAGTTTTCAAATGTCTGCTGAGTGGGAACATCAACGGTCCATGTTATCGTTTTTAGCCTCAACGTTGCCTCATATCATATGGGAAAAAGATGAAAAATAACCTTTTGGCTTCATGGCGTATTTACAGAAATGTTAATTAATGTGCATTGTCCCTACAAAATTATAGCGTAGTTACCATGACAACATTTCAGGTGAGCTACAAAACATCAGTTTTCTCCCATATTTACCAGTCATTTATCAAACCAGTAGATATCTTGTATTCCTAATTATAAGTATTAATTATGGCATTAAGAGGAGAATAAAAGCAGCATTTTAACTAAAGTTAAAATTCCTATATTCATTTAATTAAACCTGTTTTCTGTGGATTTTAATAGTAAGAACAAAGACATTTGTTCAGTGTGGAAGAATCTGATGTGCATGATGGTTCTGGAGAAGTGACTGGAGTGCAGTCTGAAGTCATGTGACCAATCACATTTTGGATTTAGTACTAGGGTTTCTGTACATGTGCTGCTGCAGAAAACTCAAGATCTTCTTCCAGGAGTCTTCCTGAGCATCAGAGTGGGCTTTGGTTTCTCCTCCCCACAGGACAATCACTGCAACACACATCATTAAAATACTCAATGTGTAACCACAGAACAACAATAACCCAACTTAGTATACGTGTAAGAATTTAGAGGGAACATTAAAGCCAATTGACAAGAGCGACAACCTGCTCCTCATCACTCACCGACTGCACCAACTCAGCTCAAGCTAATTTTCTGGAGGTAAATTTAACGCTATATTATTTGTAAGCAGATGAGCCCCACTGGTGATTCGTGCCCCCCCTCTGTACATCTGTGTACAACTCACCTTTTTCTTCAGCGCCAAGGGCCCCAAAACTTGTTGCTCTGAATTGAGGTGAAAAAGGCGGCTCAATCAGATGTCCAGCACCTGGATAGTCCACTTTGGCCACTAGGTGTTCCTTCCCAGCTGCACGCATCATCTTGTAGATCTATGTGGAATAAACACAGCAACAACGTATACTGTCCGAGGCTTCGATCAGAATCAGAATTAACTTTATTCGTCAGTGTAGGAGCCATTCCATAGTTTAATTGTTTGTGTATGTGTTTAGTTTACTTTTTATTTATTTGTTTTGCCACTAGAGGAGGGAGGGCTCACTCTGATGCTGTCAGTCACACAGGTAATCAGCAGCTGCACACTCACTGATGTTAAAGGTTGGTGATTATCAGCAGTCAGGGCAGAGCGCTAGTGAAGGCACATGGTTTTTACCATAACCCAGTATTTGTGTTCAAGCCAGCAACATCATTTGAAGTATAAGTTTCGTTTTTTTAAACTAAGTCTGCAATAAATGGGAACGTCACCCAAAGAGAAACAACGTCTGGACAGTGTAATTAATAGGACTGGATTATGCATAAAGGACATTCCTAACCACCGCAGGTGACTGATTAAGTTTTGTTTTGAGATAGTCACCATAGTCAGGTTTGTGCAAACAAATGAGGAATTTGATTTGACAGACTTTTTCTCTCAGGTTCAATAAAATAAATAAAATGAAATCAATAAATAAACATAACAAATCCACTCCAATAAAAAAATATGTATACCATATACAAGACAGAACCCATATTTACCGTCAAGAGGATACTGCATAAATATTCAACCCTCTGACTACTGAAAGTTCAGCCGAGTAAAGGCCTGACAGAAGAAACTGTCTCTGTGACGGGCGTGTGTGTGTGTGTGTGTGTGTGTGTGTGTGTGTGTGTGTGTGTGTGTGTGTGTGTGTGTGTGTGTGTGTGTGTGTGTGTGTGCAGGGTGTGAGAGGTCTTGTGTGTGCTCACATCATCAGCTGCCTCCACTGAAGGCCAGTTCTGATCATCACAACCATTAAGCAGCAACATTGGACAGTTTATTTTCCTCACCTAGGACAAAAAAACGTTCAAAGATACTAAAATATTTAATGTACTTAATTATAAAAGTATGTAAAAGTTACATCAGGCTGATATGCAAGGATATTGTTGGAGAAAAACAAAAAAGCTTCTGCTTACATCCACTTTCAATGACGGCTCCTCGAGAAGCGCCAGGCCAACATCTCTCCAGATATGACAGTTATTCTCATCCACGCGCATCTTGCGAAACTTCCTGCCATTTTACACAAATGTTTGTATTAATCCAAAGAAAAAAAAAATATTGTATTAATATCAATCAATATATCTGGGCTCAAGTTTCTGATAGACCTACGCGGGTATCTCTTTTTGGAATCCACCAATGGCCTTCTTGGATGCGATGCTGTGGATGTTGCTGATGCAAATGATACAATAAGGCTGAAACACAGAATTAAAAAATAAGTTGAATATTTCTATATTTAGTCTACATTGTCTCATGTTAAGCAAAATATCTTAATTTTTCAAACCATGGGGTAACTAGTTCATGTGTTTGTATCTTCTAGACTAGATTACTGTAATGTGTTGTTAGCAGGATGTCCAAGTAATTTGCTGAATAGGCTCCAGCTGATCCAGAATGCAGCAGCACGAGTGCTGACAGGAATCAGCAGGAGAGACCACGTCTCTCCAGTGTTAGCGTCGCTCCATTGGTTACCCGTAAAATTCAGAATCCAATTTAAAATTTTATTACTTGCGTATAAAGCCCAAAACGGCTTAGCTCTGCATTATTTGCAAGACCTGATAGTGCCTTATGTTCCTGTCAGAGCTCTCCGTTCTCAGAGTGCAGGTTTACTCGTAGTTCCTAGAGTATCCAAATGTAGATTTGGAGGGCGGGCGTTCTGCTATCAGGCACCACTACTATGGAACCAACTTCCAATCTGGGTTAAGGAGGCTGACACCACCTCCACCTTTAAAACTAAACTTAAAACCTTTCTGTTTAGTAAAGCCTATAGTTAGTGTTTAGTAAACCTCTAGCTGGTGTTGGTAAATCTCTAGGTAGTGTAAACTTTAGTGTGTCAGAGTCGCTCCTATAGTTTCTTGTGCTGGCCCCCCCTTCTCCTCCCTTTTCTCTCTTTTGTCCATGTTGCAGCATCCTTTGCCGGACACCGGAACCTGCAGCGTGGGAGTGAGGGGGGCAGGGTAACGGCCCCTTTTGGGCGGGGGAGAAGGTTCGTCCCTCAAGACTCCTCTCCTTGGCCCTGCCCCTTTTCAACCCTTCCCCGACCCTGCACCCCAACCTGGGACCTGATGATTGGGCCGGAGCTTCGGGAGCTGCGTGCTGGCCTGCGGTCCCCACCCCTGGTCATCCCGTTGCTGCTTCCACCTGCCTGCTGTGCTGTTGCCGTCCCTGACCCACCAGTCTGGCCCTCGGCAGGAGGGTCCCCCCTTACGAGCCTGGTCCTGCTCAAGGTTTCTTCCCTCCTAAATGGGAGTTTTTCCTTGCCACTGTTTGGCTTAAGGTTTTTCTCCCACTAGGGGAGTTTTTACCTGCCATTGTTTATGTAATAACTGCTCGGGGGTCATGTTCTGGGTATGGGTCTCTGGAAAGCGTCTAGAGACAACTCTGTTGTATTAGACGCTATATAAATAAAATTGAATTGAATTGAATTGTAAGAAAATTTTCTTGACAAGAATACTTAAAATGAACAAAATTGTCTAAAAAAGTCCTCTAATTTTCTTGAAAAAAAGGCGTTTTTACTTTCCTAGAAATTAATCAAATGAAACGGTCTCGTTGAACTTAAGGCGAAGGTGGACTCAACTGTGCATGTAATACAGGTGATGGTTACAAAGAACCAAGTAGACTCCAGTATCAACTGGCTGTCAGTTAACTGGTTTACCAGTTGCTCATGTTGAGGAATACCTCGGTTCAACCTACAGCACAGATTCAACGCAGAACTGTGACTGTGTGAACTATTTGAAACAAGACAAATTCACCCTTATCTTTAGTCATGTTAATTCCAGGACTTACCTTGATATTGGTGCTGTAAGCTGCCAAAGACAGGGCGATGAGTGAGCCAAGACAGAGACCAATTATTCCAACTCTGTCCGACAGCACCTGAGGATGCTCCTTGAGAATATCAAATGCTATCTGCACAAATATAGACATGAGGAAATAAATAGGAGAGTAAAACACTGCAAAAAAGGTATAATCGTATATGCAAAACGCTGATTTGGAAATATTCTGGTTAGTAACTTTTTGCTACTTGGAGGAATATGACTTTGTAGAAATATATCGAGCTGGATCAGCTTAGAGTAAAAGCAATAAAAAGCTGCAGAAGAGTTTAAAGAATGATTAAAAAAAATAACTTGTGACTTTCACAAAAAAAAAAGAAACAAAATCTAGAGAACCTCAAAGAATGTGAGTTCCATATCCTTCGTCTTTAATTCACCAGCCTTGAAGTAATCCACCGCCAGAGAAGCATAACCATGGGACGCCAGCAGAGCAGCACGATACTCATTCAGCCCTCCTCCCCCTCCCCAAAGGTCCAGCAGTCCGGGAAAGGGTCCTGGACCTGATGGAGAGTTAGTTAGATTTAAATATTTCCCAGTATAGTAAAGACTAAACCTCTTCATTACATTGAAACCAAACAAAAATGTTTTAAATCTGCTTTGACAACAGATTGTAGTTCATTGACTCCCTCACTTTATGAGTGCAGGTGTTTTCTGAGGTGCAGGTTACCTGGAGGTATGAGCAACATCCCTCGAATTCCTTTCTCATTGATTTCAATCCTCTTGACGCCCGGAGCCATGTACCACCTCTCTACAAGTGTCGAGGCCAGCGGGGGGATATCTCTGAAGTTGTCGTGTCCGCTGTACACCAAAATGTCCAACAGCAAGGGGGCGCACACATTTACCTTCCTCAACCTGACCAGTGAAGAGAAGAAAAAAAGCATTGAGGGCTGTAAAAAATGTGTCTTCTTATCATCAATTTTCGATAAATGTCTTATTCAACCTGTTGATGCTGATTTTTGACTTTTTGTATCTACTCTTTCCTGAGCGACACTAATGATGATCTTCTTTTTTTTCAGTTTTGCAATGTATACAAACATATTCCAACAGTATATAGATAATATCTGAAGCACATCTCTGGCAGGTCAGATTTGAATCAGTGTAATTTTTCTGGGGTAAGGTATAATTGATGTAGAATATTATAGTTAATCAGTCTATACCAGGCATTGAAGCTGTTTCGACATAAATCTGCCCAGAACTGTTCATCAATTGTAACATTAAGATCTGACTCCCATTTCATTCAAGACTTATGCAAACCTGGTTTTGGGCCCTCATTCATCAACAGGCGATACATGTTAGAAATTAATTTATGTGTGTTCCCCTCATAAAGAAATCTCTCAACATCATTCATGACAGGCAAACGTTAGCTCTCAGAAAGGATCTTAGCTGGAGAAAAAGGTCTGATTGGACAAGTTGTATTTACTCCTCAGTTGTTCAAATGACATGAGAAGTCCTTTGTTGAAGCAGTCTTCCAAGTGTTGGATTCCTTATATATCCAGAATCTTATTGTCAAGAGTCATGGGTATAAGGTCATTTCGTTTTAAAGGCATTTTAGGTGACAATCCTACCTTCAATCCAAGACTTTTGGGAACCTCATACCAAATTTTAATAAGATGTCTCAGTATAGGGCTATCTGTCCTGTTGTTTACAGTTCCAGAATTATGCTTATACTGTAAATGTCACTGTGGACCTTTTCTTTCAGGGGATGCAGTCCGATTTGTGTCCAAGAAGGGGTGTCACTGCCCTCAAAAAAGCATGACATGATCCTCATTTGAGCTGTCAAGTAGTAGTTTTTAAAATGAGGTAGTTGAAGTCCCCCTAAACAATAGTCCCACGTTAATTTGTGCAAGGTACCTGAGGCCAGTGCGGCTGCCCGGGACAGGACGCATGCTCCACAACAAACCCATGGGCTCTTTTCCCCTGTATGTTCCTCCGAGGCTCAAATCTTCTGAAACTGCAATAACAGAAATAATAA
The DNA here is from genome assembly GCF_033807715.1 of Cololabis saira. NCBI lineage: Eukaryota > Metazoa > Chordata > Actinopteri > Beloniformes > Belonidae > Cololabis > Cololabis saira. The sequence goes on along the minus strand of NC_084609.1, from coordinate 16,045,419 downwards.
AACAAACAAGCAAATGTGAAAGTCAAAGAAAAACACAAAATATGTAACCAAAGACAAAAAAGTAAATGATTTATAAGTCATGTATGAATGTGTGGTAGAAAAAATAAAATTAAAAAGTACCCAACAGAGCATCATGAGCACTGAGAAGAACTAGTTGTTATTTCATGATTAGATATTTTGAATAGGTGAAGCACCTGATCCGTAAAGACAGCTTAACCTGCTGGATTTCTGCCTCTTAGGAAAACAACTGTGTCTTGGTAACAACAAACCTGCACTGGAATCTCTTAACAATGCATTCATGGGCATTCAAGTTAAGAGTCTCAACTGAACCACATGAGTTAATGAAGAGCTGTGTACGACAACAAAGGCCTTTACTCTGCTCTTCCCTGGTACAAAGTCTAACTCGAGCCAGAACGACAGATTTCACATAGATCAGGTATTTGCACCAACCATGAGACCATCATTAAAGATTCAATAGTAGATGAAGGGTTGGTGCTAGACTGCATCAGCCCCCTGGACCTGACCCAGAACCCACCAGAGACAGTCCCATGGTGGTCGCTGACGTAGTGCCCGTAGGCCTCCCAGAAGTCCTTGTCCTCAGATTGGTGGAGGGAGCGGACGGTGACTGGACGCCCTGGAGGCAGATTCTCCACCACCACACTGAACGTCTCATCAACCAGAGCCTGACAGGGATGGACGGAGAGAATCGGAGGAGTACCCTCAGACATGACTGATGTTTGTCTGAAGAGCAAGAAAAAAAAACACATCTATGTGAGTTTGTCAGTCAAAAAAGAAAAGAGGACTGTGCTGCTCAGACATCTTTACAATAATATTATCCCATGTGCTTGTATCATTTATTTGGGTCTTTGAAGTTACTATGAATCCACAGATGAGTGGTATGGTTTTTTGTTTGTCATTTTTTCTTTTTTTTGATTGACAGCTGCATTACCATTAATGGTATTAATGGCCAGTTGTCATAACTCGCTACTGAGACCAGATATTTCAAAATCAATCAACAATCATTTATTGAGACATTCAGCTGAATGGAGACACCATTCACCAATATAGTAAACAACAGGTTCCTGAACCGCCCGAGTCGTGTCTGAGCGCGGAGTGGGATGCACATAAACTTATAACCCAGACTCAGAAACGTGATAAAAACTCTAACAATCAGTGCCATACACACAGTAGCCATCCCATTTCCTCCCTTCCATGAAACCTCCCGTTCCCGTTGATAACCTTGAGAGGAGTTGTTTTTATCTCAGTTATACAGGGAGAACTTTTCTGGGAATCCAGTGGACTTGTAGTCAAGACCGCCTAAATCGAGACCAAGACACAACCAAGACCAGAGAGGATCAAGACCAAGACCAAGACAGAACAAGTCAAAACCAAGACTCTTTCAGCTCAAGACTGAGGCCGACACCAAAAAAAAAACCTAGTTATTTTGTCATCTTGCGTGAGTTGTAGAACATCAGCACCATCCCGGTTCAGGTGCTTAGTTTACATATGAGGTTGTATTAAACTGCAGCACAATAAAACAGAGAAGTGGATGTCTTATGTGCTAACTCACTATAAATATGTTTGGCAATTGCACTGCCACTATTTCTACACTATTTGAGGATTGACTCGAGTGCTTTTAAGGATCGACATGACTATTAACTAGTCCCAAAGTCATCTAACAACATAAGCCTCCGACATCCCCCTCCACCTCAGAAGAGTCTAATGAATAGTAAATGTTACTGATTTAAATTGGACTTAATTTGTAGATAGAATGTGAATTTTAAATATTAAAGATGCACACAATTATCGACTTGAAATCGCATTATAGTAGCCAGATTACACTGAAGAACAGGTGAGCACAAGATTCTGTCACCTTGGTGGGTGCAATGGCATCTCAATTATCCGAGTCCGAGACATGGCGAGACCAAGACAAGACCAAGTACAAAGACTGTCAAGGCCGTGACAAGACCAAGACCACAAAAAATGGTCTTGAGACCAAGACCACAAAAAAGTGGTTTCAAGACCCAAGGCCACAAAAAAATGGTCTCGAGAAGTCTAGAGTCCACAACATCAGTTAGTTGTTATCTACATTAAACAGCTGCTGAACCTTCTGTCCTGTTGCACAGTTCTTTAACAATAGCTGTATTTATTAGCTGAATATTACACACATGCAGTAATTTTCCATTAACTTTACTAACCAATCCTTTTTATTGGCCCGAAAACAAGTATTAATGCATAGTAATTAGTTGCAAAGTTAAAACACACAACTTAATATTGGTTATTTTTTTCACACACATATTTGACTTTTATTCTCCACATGAGCCAGGGAGGGTACAGACCTCTGTTGTACATCACGTTTACATCACCGTTAGTATCTGAATCCAAGGTGGATCATGAATATATGTTATCATCGTTCAAGAAGTTAAAATTCTATTAAAGACCCACTGAAATGATTATAAAATACATTAAGGTTTCTCCTTAATGTATTCTCCCTTCATGTGTAATGATCTGGTTTCTCTGTCCTCTCTCTCTCCTTCCCTGTCTTACCTCTCTCTGCCCAAGTGGCAGCGAGTGGGTGGTGTGAATGTTGTTGTTGCCGCAGGCACTGAACTGTTTATAAAATACATTAGAGGACATAAACACTTGTTTTCTTTCATTCCAATTGAATCTATATTTCCAGTTTGGCCAGATTTTTTCTGTGTTGGTTGCAAATACAAATCATATGTGTGATACTCACAAAAGTGTTTTTGTAGAGTTATTATTATTGTTTTATCTCCGCTGGTGTCACTTTTTGGTTTATTCCTATCTTTGGTTTTGGTATCTTTTTATTTTATTATTTCATCCTGCTAAAATGAGAACAAGAAAGAAACACACAAGGACTTGTAGTACCAGAAACGGACACAGGGTGGCAGCACCAGCCCCAGCCCCGCGCCACTGGGACTGTGTGAACTCTCTTTGCAAAACAAAGCAGGTAGTCCTCAACCTATCAAAGAGGTCAATAGCTTGAAGTTGACACCAAGCATGGATGGAGGACGTGGACGAGGACATGTGGCCTGATCGTCAGGCCCGTGTCGACAATGCGTAATTTTCCTGTATTTTTATTTTTTTCACATTTACAGGGTTTCATTTGATTGTGTTTCATTTACAGTACTTTCTTTGAGAATTGACCTTTGTTGTACTGCATATTGAACCCTGTCATTTTGATTGCTTACAGTATGTGCATGTGACAAGTACTGCAATAAATATTTTTCTGTCAGAATCTTGCCATTTTGTACACAGTAGAACAAATGTAAATCAATGGTGTTGACAGGAACTTCAGCAATACAAAAACAGATCTACAATATTTTACTGTATACACATTTTCTGATTTTACTGTAAATACTCTGTGACAGTATATTTCTAAGTTATATAACTAAGTTAGAGTGTTCAATACAAAACCCAAATTGTAGTATGTTGTCAGTTGTAAAATAGTCAATACTATGAGGGTGTTGAACAAAAGTTGATATTGATAGCTGTAGTTTCAATTTTGTTATCCATTGTTAAATAAATGAGAAAACATACATGTTCAATTGAGAAAAAATTGTAGGTTTTGATGGAAAAGTTTGGTTTTGATGGATGTGTGACAAGTTTTGAGAAAGTGGTGTCATTCTGCAAACATCATAAAGTGTTTTGGTTATTTCAGCTTCTGTTAAGGGCTTTGTGTGAGCTGTTTTGAAAAAGTAAACTGTGAATGGAAAAATGGGCCAAAACGATCAAGAAAAACTGTAACAGCGCGACGAGGACGGGAAGCTCATAATCGGTTGGACTGGAGAATGAGCAGTGGTGGTCCGGTGTCACTAATTTTATTTGTGTGTTTCCAGGTTGGTTATTTATGTTTTGCTGTGACCTCAGATGTATTTACGTTAATATCAAAACCCCGGACGTAAAGTCGAAAAGTTACGAGTTCAGTAACTATGTAAATATAGTGAACCCAAGCGTACATCACAAATGAGTATGTGAAGATGGTGTCCCCTGCCGCAGCTAAATTACATGTACTTTCTATTTATTTATTTTGGCTCCCCGGCATTTGTGGGTTGTTTTTAAGAATTGTGTGTATGATACATGATTCAGGTTGGGCATTATTAGGCCTCGTTCAGACTGCAGGCAAATCTGATTCATATCTGATTCCTTCTCATATCCGATTTTCAGGGCTGACTGTCCACACTGTTTTTAGCAAGTGTCCATATCGGATCTGGCTCTGTTCAGACTGGGCCACATCATTGTATGATCTGACGGGTTGCCGTAGCAACGACGTTGGAGCGGAGGCGTCACCCAGTGCGTGTATTGTGTGAAGTCATGCAATTGCGACATCAAAAACAATAACAATATGGAGCCAGCTCACATGCTGTTCCATACCTGTAAAGCTGGGCATACACTGTGCAATATTTTAAATCGTTTGACACTGCCCCATCTCACTCTAATCCTCCCGTCGGACCTCTGTGTACTGGAACTCGAGGCTGGTTTTGGGGCAGGGGTGGGGGCTGTGTCCACCCAAACGTGCGTCCTGCCCACCCGATCAAAGGTAATGGGGATCCTTTATTTTTTTATAATTTTATTTTTTTATATATATAAAAAAATATATATATATCTGTACCGTTCCTGATTGGGTCGGCACTGCGCATCATTTTTAGACATAACAATGAACGCATACCGCAAAAGTTGTGTCTCGGCGGAGGGACCCGGCGTCCCAGCAAAATGAGAAATAGAGAAAGGTGTTCAGAACAAAACCACCAGCAAACTAACAAACAAACCAACAAAGCTCAGAGTTAACAAAACGAACCAGCAATGAACAACTGGCAGCCCTGCTCTTTAACCTCTCCTCCTGATGAGCTGACGGGCTGCAGGTTCAGGCTCTCAGCGTGACTGAAGGCTGATTTATGGTTCCGCGTTACACCAACGCAGACTCTACGGCGTAGTGTACGCGGCGACACGCACCATACGTGGAAATGCGGTCTTTTTTTCTGCCATTAAAACATTTTGTAATGTGAATTTGCAACACTTAAACTACAAATAATAGTTTTTGACGTGACATCAGAGATTGTACATGCTCTCTGCGAAAGGATGAGTAGCTCCACAACTGGAAATGGGCGGGTGGTTTGGAGCGTCTGGGACAGTCATATCTGATCTGAGTGTTTGGAGCTGTTCAGACTGAGACGCATCTGCCCAAATGCGATAAGGATCGGATATGAAACTACCTCCCGGAGGTAGTTTCGATCTGGTTTGCAAAAATCGGATCTCATGCGGTTTGGGACTGTTCAGACTTCAAAAGAGTCATCCAGTTTCAATCTGGGTGGGCTAAAAATCGGATATTTGCCTGCAGTCTGAACGCGGCCTTACTGTGTGTGTGTGTGTGTGTGTGTGTGTGTGTGTGTGTGTGTGTGTGTGTGTGTGTGTGTGTGTGTGTGTGAGCGCAGCAGTGTTTGTGTAGTGTCTAGCTCAGCACTAAAGATAATAAGCTACAAGCTAACACCAGTTACGGCTGTTGCCATGGTAACACAAGACCGAGTTCAAAGCCAAAAGGTCAAGCTATCGGTCAGCTATGTTGTTTCATTTGTGTTAATGTTGTATAACGTGAGTTAGTGACTGCAATAAATTATTATTCTGTTATGTTAAGTGAACACTTAATTTACTTTATGTACTTTAGGTACAAAAATACTCTTTCAGTAAGAGACAGAAAAGTTTGTACATGATTGCTCAGATAACATGATTAGTGATGTGTGTTTGAGAAAAGAGTGTACATGATTGATGAGATTACATGATTAATGATAGACATTGTGCATGATTACAAAGAAAAATGTTTGTCTTTGGGTTTAATGCAAAGGATATTGGTTATTTTGTTGTTTATTTCTGAAAGAAAAACTAAGATATACATTTCCAGGAAATGTTTCATAAATATGGTTGATACCAATGCGTTAATACAGAAATAATTCATTGTTGCAGTGAACAGTTAAAGAAAATGTGTGAATAAAGATAATCCGTTGGACTGGAGAATGAGCAGAGGTGGTCCGGTGTCACTAATTTTATTTGTGTGTTTCCAGTACGCCAGGTCCAGGATTATCTATCTGCTAGCGGCCCAGCCGGGACCCGCTACATATGCAAACATTATTGTATCCATTAAGTCTTAGTGGACTTTTAAAAAGCTACATTTCACTTTAAACAAACACCTATAAATGAATGAATTGCAGAGCTACTATGGAAAGAATAATAATCTGAAAGACTCACAGAGTTGGAGCTCTTCGGTGGGTCAGAGGTGAAGTCTGCAGTTGGATGCCTACGTACTGCTGGACTCTAAACCTGCTCTGCATGCTTTACTCAGGAAAAAAAAATAAAAATCTTTGCACGCCCCCTCCAATCTGCAAGTCCGGTTAACTTGTTTTGCACAGTCTCAGAGCTCCATTGATGATGAGTTCTTATGTCGCTGTAACTCAACCAACTCTGAACCAAAAGCTTAAAGTTTGTTGTCTTCGGGTTAGGTTTTCGAATCAGAGTTTGTTGAACCACCTTTTTGGAATTGTAAACCACAAAAAGACTCAAAATGAGATAGAAAAACACGAAATAACAAAAAGATGTAATGTCATTCTATGCTGCAGATGCAAGACTTGACCACTAGAGAACACTGTTGTCCAATTTATGCTTCAAAATACTTCTAGTGCCAAAACACCTGACCAATCTCATCTAACATGATGTGTAAAGACACTTGATGGCCCCCTTTTCTTTCTCTTTTTTTCTTTCTTTAGATTCTTTCTTTGCGCTCTCTCTTTCTTTCGATTATTTTTTCTGTGGGATTTTCTTTCTGTAAGAAGCATAAGTTATAATAGCAATATTAATAATAATAATAATAATAATAATAATAACAAGAAAATTTCTGGAAATTTTGATATGGGCCTGCCCTACCGCCCATTCGTCCCCTCTTGCTGCTTTGGTTTTGGGCTGTAGTGGTTGTTTTCGGGGTGGTTCCATTGCAGTTTGAGGTGTTTACGGTTGTATTGCATTCATTCTTTTGCTCCCCATAGTTATTAATGGGGCGCGCCTTTTGGTGTCTAGCATCGCCACAGTAACGCTTTTGACTGAGAAAAGTAATCCCCATCGAGGCACGATGGAGACGAATCTAACGATGTATGCCGTGCATGGGTGCATGTTCCGGTTCAGGCTACGTTAACGGATGGGTTTTTTTTTCACCGTGGTAAAAAACCCCATCCGAATGAATGGGGCCATTTGGCATGGATTTTGACATAAAATTTCCTTAAATTCCAGCTTCATGAAATTTGAATATGTTGAATGCCACAGCGTGCCGAGTCGGGGAACATTGTATGATGTCTCTACGATAATCTGTCGCCTAGCAACAAGCGTCCAAAGTCAAAAGGAAATAAAAAGAAAAAATGAAAGGTCAATATCGCAAAAACTGTAATAATTGGCATAATGAGCTTGTACGGTCAGTTAGTGCCAATCGGGCTGAGTGTTCGAAAGTATGAACGATGTCTGTACGATAAAGTTCGGCCGAGCAATAAGCGTCCGAATTTTCGCCTTTTATTTGCTTTTTGGCATCTAGCGTTGCCACGGTAACACTTTTGACTGAGAAAAGTAATGCCCATCAAGGCACGATGGAGACGCATCTAATGGTGTATGCCATGCATGGGTGCACGATCCGGCTCAGGCTACATTAACGGATAGGTTTTTTTTTCACCATGGTAAAAAACCCCATCCGAATGAATGGGGCCATTTGGCATGGATTTTGACAAAAAATTTCCTTAAATCACAGCTTCATGAAATTTGAATATATTGAAGTCCACAGCGTGCCGAGTCGGGAAACATTTGTACGACGTCTCTACGATAACCTTTTGCTTAGCAACAAGCGCCCAAAGTCAAATGGAAATTAAAAAAAAATGAAAGGTCAATATCGCAAAAACTGTAATAATTGGCAAAAAGAGGTTGTACTGTCCGTTATTGCCAATCGGGCCGAGTGATTGAAAGTTTGAACGATGTCTCTACGATAAAGTTCGGCCGAGCAATAAGCGTCCGAATTTTCACCTTGCCTTTCACCAAATGCCACTACTTGGCATGCCCATAATAATAATAATAATTAAAGCTGCAAGCAGCGATGAACGGGCCCTCGCACTCACGGCCACCGCCCCCATAAGCATATCAGAAATGACACTTACGACTTCCTATGTCAAACCATTCAAAAGTTATAGCAGTAAAAAGGGACGACCAATCAGAAGAAGGGGCGGGGCTAATTAAGGCCAAAGAAGCTCAAGGACTCATTACAGAGCCCCATGACATCACCCACGACTCTATGTCAAAACATTCAAAAGTTATAGCAGGAAATAGGACAACCAATCAGAAAAAGGGACTGGGCTAATTTTCACCAATTATGGTCAAGGACTCAATACCGAGTCCCATGACACCACCCACGACTCTTTATGTCAAACCTTTCAAAAGTTATGGCAGAGAAAGGTTTTCTAGGGGGCGCTGTTGAGCCATTAGGCCACGCCCATTAATGCAAACCATGAAATATCAAATTTATCGCCAGGCCTGACTTGGTGCAAAATTGGATGACTTTTTGGGCACGTTTAGGGTGGCAAAAAGGACCTCCTTTCGTCAGAATAGAAAGAAAGAAAGAAAGAAAGAAAGAAAGAAAGAAAGAAAGAAAGAAAGAAAGAAAGAAAGAAAGAAAGAAAGAAAGAAAGAAAGAAAGAAAGAAAGAAAGAAAGAAAGAAAGAAAGAAAGAAAGAAAGAAAGAAAGAAAGAAAGAAAGAAAGAAAGAAAGAAAGAAAGAAAGAAAGAAAGAAAGAAAGAAAGAAAGAAAGAAAGAAAGAAAGAAAGAAAGAAAGAAAGAAAGAAAGAAAGAAAGAAAGAAAGAAAGAAAGAAAGAAAGAAAGAAAGAAAGAAAGAAAGAAAGAGACACACATACAGAGAAAATCATGGCGGTACAGATGAGAGGATAGTAGTTCAAATCAGATCACTCAAATGAACGACGATCATACAGTACAGCTGTATCTCATGGTCCAGAATGTATGATATTATATTAATCTATTATACCATATTATATTACATGTTGTTATATCATATTAACGTACCCAGTAATATAGCATATTGTATTATTGTATTGTATGTTGCTTCATTTCATATATTTTTGACTGTATTATATTGTAAAATTATATATCATAGCGATTGCATTATTATATAATTTCATTTATAACACTAATATACAATTCCTCACACACACACTCCTTCCAAATGTTTCTTCTTTTTGCTCCATTATGACAATTGTATGCTGTCATCCATTATGTTTTTTGTTTTTAAGTTTGTTGTGTGTGTGTGTGTGTGTATATATATATATATATATATATATATATATATATATATATATATATATATATATGTGTGTGTGTGTGTGTGTGTGTGTGTGTGTGTGTGTGTGTGTGTGTGTGTGTGTGTGTGTGTGTGTGTGTGTGTGTGTGTGTGTATACCTGAATAGCATAACCAGTAGTGTGACTACCTGCAGAACGTATTTTAGCATGAAAGCCTGCATATTTAACGTACATCAAGCATCCTGTATCGTAGCTACATGTCTGCCGTTTGTAACAAAGAAAACTGCGTGAAAATCGGTTGAAAATTAAGCAAGTTATAGTTATTTTACTTATGCAGACACCTCCTTCCACAATAGAAGTGAACGCATTGGAGTCAAAGCGATACCGATCCAAGGAATTTCTCGACTAACTTATGCTGCTATCTCACTACATTTAGATAATAAAATTAGTAAAACTGTTAACCAGATGCTTTTTAATTTCCTATGGAAAAATCGTATACATTACATTAGAAAATGTATAGTCATGAATACTTATGAATCTGGAGGGCTTAATTTCCTGGATTTTAAAACTTTAAACAATACATTTAAAATTAATTGGGCGAAAAATTTTATGAAGAATCCCACCTCAATCTGGAATTTTATTCCCCACCTATTTTCTCTCGTTTTGGAGGCCTTCATTTCATACTGTCTTGTAATTATGATGTAGAAAAAATTCCAGTTAAGTTATCTGTATTTCATAAACAGGTCCTCCTTGCATGGACTCTTATCTATAAGCATAACTTTTCACCCCACCGTTATATTATTTGGAACAATAGAGATATCCTAGTTAGAAATAAATCCCTTTTTTTTAAACCTGGTTTCAGAACCGGATCTGGCTGGTGAGTCCGCTGCTAAATGAGGAAGGAGTTGTGCTGTCTTACAGAGACTTTTCATCACGACATAGTCTTCAAGTAACTCCTGAAGAATTCTCAGTTGTCGCCAATGCTATTCCATCAGGCACCTTAATGCTTTTTAAAAACAGTTGTTCTTCCTCGTCTAGAAATGTGTCTGTCCCATTCTCAACTGACTCCCCAATAGGTAAAATATGTTTTTCACTGACCCAAAAGAATAATAATAAAAGGGTACGTGCCTTATTTCAAAAAGATATTGTTGCTACCCCTAATATTACTGTTTATTGGAATCGTTTCACAGATCATATTGATTGGAAAAAAACTTGGATGCTTCCTAGCAAATTTTTAATCACAAATAAGGTTAAGGAGGTCTCCTACAAAATCATACATAAATATTATCCTGCTAACCATTATATGCAGAAATTTAAAAAGGACATTAATACAAATTGTTTCTTCTGTAATTTACATCCAGAAACAGTTGTCTATTTATTCTGGCTTTGCTCTCATTCGAAAAAACTATGGGCAGATATTAGCAAATTTATTATTGACTCTTTTGGTATAGATTTTAATTTATATTGGGAAAATGTTGTTTTTGGTTTCCATTGTTTCTCTAAAAAAGAAGGAAAATGTTACTTTTTGATAAATCAGTTTTTATTTCTTGCCAAATTCCATATTCATAAGAGTACATTTTCAAAGAAGACCCCTTGTTTTTTTGTTTTCCAGAAAGAAATGGAACTTTACTTGAAATTAATCCTAAAATCAACAAATGAAAAGGCTATTAAAACCGTAGACTTGTATTATATGTTTAATCTTGTTGAATAACAAACATCACCCCTGGCACATGTTCTGTTTTTTATTTGTATACTGTTCGTGTATACTGTTTTGTGATAATTCTTTTAAATAAAGTAAAAAAAAAAATAAAAAAAATACCGATCCAAGATGGCGGCCACGCCCGATGTTCTCAGGCAGTCAATGCGGCGCCTTGACCAAGATGGCGGCCGCGCTGAACACCAGCCCCTCCCCCCGCGGGAGCTGCGCGCGCATTCCAAACTCCACCCCCCCCAACCCCTCCACCCCCCCAACCCCCCCCGCCCCCGGGGGAGCTGCGCACGCATTCCAAACACCATCCCCCGGCGGGAGCTCAGCCCCTCCTCTCTCCTCTCTGCTGGAGCTGCTGGAGCTGAGAGACTGAGAGATCAACATGTCAGGCAGCCTGATCACACATAAATATTAACTAAAAATCACTCATGTATCTTTGACTTTGACTGGAATTAACATGATATTTTCTCATTATAGTACACAAAGCTATGAAGTCGGATGTCAATTTTGACATTTTGTGACAAAGACATAGCTTTTTATGTTATTAGTTCATTTTTTAAATTTTTAGAGTGACGGAGTTGTTCAAAAATAATATGTTCCAGTGTATGATTTTTTAGTTCTGTTGTAAGCTATCTGAAACTGCCATTTAATTTTCCTTACACAAAATCTCTGATTTTTAATTAATATTTTATCAGAAATACAGAGTGACATAAAAATGCCAATTCCTTTCAAATTACGACCACGATACGCGACACGGTCAACAAGGAACATACTGACAATCATATGTGTCGATGGTATTAAGATTGGATGAACGAAACAGCAATTATAGCACATAATTTGATGAAAAATGTATACCTGACCAAAAGGTGGCGCTATGGAGTTCATCCAAGATTTTCATATCCACTTGTTCAGAATGGAAGCCTGATTACATGTATTGATTTTGGGTTCATTCTGACCAATTATGTTTAAGTTACAACAACTTTTATGTTCATGGCGAGACCCCGAAATTTGACAACCTCCAACGGCAACGCCCTTTGACACAAACTTACAGTTTTCTCTGTCACTCATCGTCAATGTCTTACCTATTATCTCACCAACTTTGAGATCAAGAAACTGATCTCGTTTGGAGCACAGATGCAAACTAGAAGACATGACAATTCCTGGTGCCAACAGGTGGCGCTACAACCGATCCTGAATATTCCACCATAGATGGGTTCAGGCTCAACCTACAATCATGCACATACGTTTTCGACCACATCAAATCATGTATTGCTGAATTACAGCCAATTGATGTTTGATGGCGAAGCTTAAAAATGACCTCAAACTTCGCCGGATCACTACGGTCACGCCCTCTGGCAGAAACTTAAAAGCTTCGCAATTTAGCGTCGGCCATGTGTCTAGATTGTACAAACCAAGTTGTGAGCCAATTCGATAAAATCTCTAGGAGGAGTTCGTTAAAGTACGAGGCCTAGAAATGATCAGAATTCATGAAAAATGACATTTTCTGTTCAAAATGCCGGACTTCCTGTGTAACTTAGACCATGGGTCCAAAAGACTTTTTTGTAGCTCTTTGTCTAATATAATACACACATAAAGGTCATTGCTGTAAGTCAAACCATATTGTGGGGCTCGTCAAAAAACATAAAATAGGTGGCGCTATAGAGCCCATTCTTGTGGACCCATGCCTGTTGCCCATAAAATACGTAATTTTACGCGACTCTGGAAGCGTGTGCAAAATTTGGTGAGTTTTCGAGCATTTTAAGGCCTCCAAAAAGGCAATTTATTTACGGCGAGAATAATAATAATAATAATTAAAGCTGCAAGCAGCGATGAACGGGCCCTCGCACTCACGGCCACCGCCCCCATAAGCATATCAGAAATGACACCACCCACGACTTCCTATGTCAAACCATTCAAAAGTTATAGCAGAAAAAAGGGACAACCAATCAGAAGAAGGGGCGGGGCTAATTCAGGCCAATGAAGGTCAAGGACTCCATACAGAATCTGATGACACCACCCACGACTCTCTATGTCAAAACATTCAAAAGTTATAGCAGAAAATCGGGACAACCAATCAGAAGAAGGGGCGGGGCTAATTTTCGCCAATTATGGTCAAGGACTCAATACCGAGTCCGATGACACCACCCACGACTCTTTATGTCAAACCTTTCAAAAGTTATGGCAGAGAAAAGTATTCTAGTGGGCGCTGTTGAGCCGTTAGGCCACGCCCATTAATGCAAACCATGAAATATCAAATGTATCGACAGGCCTGGCTTTTCTTTAAGTTGCGACATGATACAGGTGTGTACCGATTTTTGTTCATATACGTCAAACCGTATTATGGGGCTTGAGGCGCAAAGTTTTTTCTGTCTGAACCAATCAGATGAAGGGTGGGCGCGCTTTTTGCCGTCTAGCATCGCCACGGTAACGCTTTTGAAAGAGAAAAGTAATGCGTGGTGTCGGAGGATGGAGACGCACGTTTTGATGTATAACACACCTGGGTGCACGTTACGTTCGGGCCGTATTAATGACCGAAGAAATGGCATAAATTGCGCCAAAATTACACGATTAATTCAAAATGTTCAAAATGGCCGACTTCCTGTTCGGTTTCAGTTGTGACATGATACAGGTGTGTACTGATTTTGGTGCATGTACGTCAAACCGCATTGTGGGGCTTGAGGCACAAAGTTTTCTAGGGGCCGCTGTTGAGCCATTAGGTCCCGCCCATTAATGCAAACCATTAAATATCACATTTTTCACCAGGCCTGGCTCAGTGTTTCGAGAGGAGGTAGTAAAACGTTAATACCTGAAGCAACAGCAGGACTGGTGTCATCACCATCACCACCTTTGAACAGCCAATATGCTTACAGTGTTTTTTCATACACGTATAGTTCATACAGGAAGATAGTGTAGCCTTTGTCTCACTTGATTTGGCCTTGTATTCATATACATACTAATTGAATGATTATAGGCTATCCCATTTGTTGCCCAAATAAATCATTTCAAAATCAGTAAATAATTAAAATCAGTACTCGAGTTGTAAAAAAAAAAAATCAGGGGGGATGGTGGATTTGATCATATGGGGACAGATAATTGTGCTGATTACAAATAATATAATATATTACAAATAATAGCAGTGACCAAAACACCTGCAGAAATACTGCAGGAATGACATAGCAGCAGTTAAATGCAGCCTTCTGTAGGCTTTAAATATCCACTGGGCTTACATCAAATACATCAAAACACAACAATAAAAAACACTTTTCTGAACTTATCAATATGACTCTGTCCTTCACAGGATAAGTAACACGGATCACTGCAAAAACTCACAATCTTAACAAGAATATTTGTCTTATTTCTAGTTAAAATGTCTCATTTTAGTAAAAAAATCTCATTACACTTAAAACAAGACTCATCACTGGAAAAAACAACAATTTTCACCTGTTTCAAGTAGATTTTCACTTGTAATAAGTAGAAAAATCTGCATGTGGAACAAGATTGTTTTGCTTGTAATGAGAAGATAAATCTTGTCCCATTAGCAGATTTTTCTACTTATTTCAAGTGAACATTTACTTGAAACAGGTGAAAATTGTCAAATAAGTTATTTTTCTGGTGTTATTTTTCTGGTGATGACTCTAAATGTTGAAATAGCAGTAAAACCACATTCATTGATGAAATGACATAAGGGATGGAAAGGGGGGATGGCAGTTTTACAGGGGGATGATTTGGACCGTTTTTATTTCAGGGGGGAAATCCCCCTCATCCCCCCTCAACTCGAGTACTGATTATAATAAAGTGTCTTATAAATCAATAATTTTAAAATCTCAATCCTTATTTTTATTTAACGGCCAGGGTTTATAGGCTGCATATTTGCACTGTGTAGCCTGAAAGTGAACTGCAACTTACGTGCGGACGCATCTTTGCTGTGGAGGGGGCTGAATAAATCAACCAATTTTTGACATTTGGCCGTGTCTTCCTCCAGCGCCTTTTTTTTCTCTCTCCCTCTCGGCACCGCCTTGTCGACGCAAAACCTCATTTTAACTCTGCCTCGCTGTGGAAACAGCCCCTGCTTGTAATAATGGCTGCAGCTCGAGCGGCAGAGCTGGTGGTGGGCGTGGTTTCAGCAGCGGAGGAGACCGAGGGGTGGTGTGCATTTTGGTGACGTAAAGAAAATGCACCAATCTTAACGGCTCACAGAAACCACGTGACACTGGGGGACTCTGTAAGGGTGGGGGCGAGCAGACCTTGCAGATTTTCATAGGGATTTCATCTTTTCTGTGTTGGCAGGCTGAGGGGAGACCACTTTAAATATGTTAAAACAAGAAAACACGTGTTTTTCATAATAGGTCCCCCTTTAAAGATTTTCTAACAGTTTAGTTTGTTATGAACGTCAGAGATGTAGTTATAACACTGCATACTTGTGAATAATTATAAACATTGAAAAACGTACTTTTATATGAAAATAACCAGAAACAGATAGCTATAACATGGTATTTATATACTGCTTTAATGAACATTATTTTTATAGCCTATAAGCTATAAATATTATTTTTCTATTTTAATAAAATTAAATGTTTTTCTCTCATTTCAATTAAAACAAATAGGAATATTATCGGTTTTAATGACAATTATTGTACATCACAGCTAATTGTAAAATACATTGATTCGATTCGGTTATATACAGGAATTACAGGCTATGATAATAATAGAAAATAAAGAAAAATGACTCAAACAAAAAAAAAAACTGAGTGAGACAGGCAAGACAGCGACAACCAATGCAAGTGGGATGTCAACAGTGTATACATATTTCAAAACACAGACAACAACTTCTCAGATCTCAGATATTTGCATGAGGTCACTCTCACTCTCAACTAAATAAATAAATAAATATATATATATATAAATACAACAACACACCCCTCTCCTCTTAAAATAAATTCAAATAAACAATCAAACGTATTTCCTTATACAATTTATACAAAAACCATATGTCTTTGTAAAAGAGCATAATACAAAGTCTTTCAGAATAAATGTACGTATTTTTAACGTGTGACAGCATCCTGTATCATAACTACATCTTTGCCGTTTGTACAAACCAAACTGTGTGGAAATCGGGTAAAGAGTCTGGGAGTTATGAATGATTGTAGTCCGGGAGAAACCTTGCTCAGTAGAAATGATGCACTAAGACGCAAATAATGCCCTGTCCAAGATGGCGGCCGCATCGATCGGCGCCCGGTCCAAGATGGCGGCCGCGCCCCACCCCCCCCTCCCCCAAAGAGCTGCGCGCGCATTCCAAACTGCACTCATCCCCCCCACCTTCCCCCCGCGGGAGCTCAACCCCTCCCCTCCCCTTCCAGTGCTGCTGCAGCAGTCTTCTCAGCGGCAGCAGTGCTGCTGGATCTGACTGAGACACAGTCTGATCACACATAAATATTCATTTAAAATCACGTCTAATGATTAGGTTTATCAAAATAACAGGACATTTTCAAAATACAGTAAACAATATACTGATGAAGTCCCATATGTCTATGACATTTATTGACAAAGACATAGCTTTTTACGTTATTAGTTCATTTTTTTAATTTTTAGAGTGACCAAGTTTTTCAAACACAATATGTTACAGTGTATGATTTTTTACTCCTGTTGTAAGCTATCTGAAACTGTCATTTGATTTTCCTTACACAAAATCTTTGATTTTTAATTAATATTTTTCCAGAAATACAGAGTGACATAAAAATGCCAATTCCTTTCAAGAAATAACCACGATACGCGACACAGTCAACAAGGAACCTACTGCCAATCAAATGTGTCAATCGCATTAAGATTGGATAAACCAAACAGCAACTAAAGCACATAATTTGATGAAAAATGTATACCTGACCAAAAGGTGGCGCTATGGAGTTCATCCAAGATTGTCATATCCACTTGTTCAGAATGCAAGCCCGATTAAATGTATTGAATTTGGGTTAATTCTGACCAATTATGTTTAAGTTACAACAACTTTTATGTTCATGGCGAGACCCCGAAATTTGACAACCTCTGACAGCGACGCCCTTTGACACAAACTTACAGTTTTCTCTGTCACTCATCGTCAATGCCTTACCTATTATCTCACCAACTTTGAGATCAAGAAACTGATCTCGTTTGGAGCACAGATGCATACTACAAGACATGACAATTCCTGGTGCCAACAGGTGGCGCTACAACCGATCCTGAATATTCCACCATAGATGGGTTCAGGCCCAACCTACAATCATGCACATACGTTTTCAACCACATCAAATCATGTATTGCTGAATTGCAGCCAATTGATGTTTGATGGCGAAGCTTAAAAATGACCTCAAACTTCGCCGGATCACTACGGTCAAGCCCTCTGGCAGAAACTTAAAAGCTTCGCAATTTAGCGTCGGCCATGTGTCTAGATTGTACAAACCAAGTTGTGAGCCAATTCGATAAAATCTCTAGGAGGAGTTCGTTAAAGTACGAGGCCTAGAAATGATCAGAATTCATGAAAAATGACATTTTCTGTTCAAAATGCCGGACTTCCTGTGTAACTTAGAGCATGGGTCCAAGAGACTTTTTTGTAGCTCTTTGTCTAATATAATACACACATAAAGGTCATTGCTGTAAGTCAAACCATATTGTGGGGCTCGTCAAAAAACATAAAATAGGTGGCGCTATAGAGCCCATTCTTGTGGACCCATGCCTGTCGCCCATAAAATACGTAATTTTACGCGACTCTGGAAGCGTGTGCAAAATTTGGTGAGTTTTCGAGCATTTTAAGGCCTCCAAAAAGGCAATTTATTTACGGCGAGAATAATAATAATAATAATTAAAGCTGCAAGCAGCGATGAACGGGCCCTCGCACTCACGGCCACCGCCCACCATAAGCATATCAGAAATGACACCACCCACGACTTCCTATGTCAAACCATTCAAAAGTTATAGCAGAAAAAAGGGACAACCAATCAGAAGAAGGGGCGGGGCTAATTCAGGCCAATGAAGGTCAAGGACTCCATACAGAATCTGATGACACCACCCACGACTCTCTATGTCAAACCTTTCAAAAGTTATGGGAGAGAAAGGTATTCTAGTGGGCGCTGTTGAGCCGTTAGGCAACGCCCATTAATGCAAACCATGAAATATCAAATGTATCGACAGGCCTGGCTTTTCTTTAAGTTGCGACATGATACAGGTGTGTACCAATTTTCGTTCATGTACGTCAAACCGTATTATGGGGCTTGAGGCGCAAAGTTTTTTCTGTCTGAACCAATCAGATGAAGGGTGGGCGCGCTTTTTGCCGTCTAGCGTCACCACGGTAACGCTTTTGAAAGAGAAAAGTAATGCGTGGTGTCGGAGGATGGAGACGCACGTTTTGATGTATAACACACCTGGGTGCACGTTACGGTTCGGGCTGAATTAATGACCGAAGAAATGGCATAAATTGCGCCAAAATTACACGATTAATTCAAAATGTTCAAAATGGCTGACTTCCTGTTCGGTTTCGGCCATGGCGCCAAGAGACTTTCCTTTAAGTTGCGACATGATACAGGTGTGTACCGATTTTTGTGCATGTACGTCAAAGCGTATTGTGGGACTTGAGGCACGAAGTTTTATCTGTATGGACCAATCAGATGAATTGGGGGCGCGCTTTTTGGCATCTATCATCGCCACGGTAACGCTTTTGACTGAGAAAAGTTATGCACGTTATTGCAGGATGGAGACGCACATTTTGATGTATAACACACCTGGGTGCACGTTACGGTTCTGGCGAAGAAGCGGCTGAAGGAATGGCATAAATTGCGCCAAAATTACATGATTAATTCAAACTGGCCGACTTCCTGTTGGGTTTCGGCCATGGCGCCAGGAGACTTTTCTTTAAGTTGTGCTATGATACAGGTGTGTACCGATAAAGGAAGCTCTGAAAACCTTAACAAACCATGGTTTACTATAGAACTTAGGAAATCCGCAAATTCAAAATTTAATGTCTATGAGTTTTGGTTCAAATATAAATCATTGGTATAGTATGCATAAATGGCTTTATGAGGGTGACACTTCCATTATAGATAAAATGTATTTCAAAATGGTTTTCAAAAATGAAAGGACACATGAGTCTATCTTTCTTGAAAAGTTAATTTAATTACTGATACTTATTAAAATATACATTTTGTTAAGGAAATCTATTAATTTTGAGATAAATAACGGTCGCCCCCAATTACTTTTTTAAGGTCGTTGCCCTATTAATGTAGGTTTAAAAACACTAAAATACCTTTGTTTTAAGTTTTCACATATATGCACACTACATTCCAAATGTTTGGAAAATGGCCAAATACATCTTTATTTTAAGTATTTTAAAAATAGGCCTCTCAAAGGCCTTATACATCATTGACCCACAATTGTGATTCAGGCTTAAAGCTCCCCTGCTACACGTCATTCAGGCAGCCAATCAGCACAGAGCCTCATTAACATAGCCCCCCCTCCCCTCAGAATCCCTCATAGACAAGGTTAGAAACGGTAAAAATAAAGACATGGCCCAGAGGCTGAATTTCTCATTTATGTAGAAAAAACCTTCAAAAGCTTGTTTTTAAGACATTCAATGCCTGTTTAAAATATACATTAAATGCCATAATAGGTCACCTTTAAATAATTTTTAAGCAAATGAAGCAACGGTAAATTCTCGCCAAATACAGTAAATTCCAGTTGTCCCTGAACGCACCAGGAGGATAATCGGCTTTTTAGAATTCCGACCGGTCCCTGAATGCACCTCCTCCGCGGCGCGGCGCGGTCCCGACCAGATCTCGGCTGAAAGCCGATAATAATATAATAAAATTGCAAAGCTGCTGTGAAATAAGGTGTAATACATGCACTGTAGTTATTTTCTGTATAAAAATTGAATTTAAAAAGACGGGTTTGACTCAAAATCAGTGTGGTTTTATTTAAGTGGTCTCTGTCTCGGTAGAAGACAGAGACATGAAAGACGTGAAAAAAGCGAGCAGCATTACAGACATGCGCCGCCGAAATACATCGGTGAAAACTATTCCACAGGAATATTTCACCATAGATGTCTTAAGACGACTCTACAATTATGCACACAATAAAAAAATACTTACAGATTAGGTTGGGACTCGTGTGAAAACACTGGAGGATTCATGTCGTGTGAGGAACGTCAATACGGTGCGCACGCAACAACGTCCCCCCCCCCCGCTCCCTCCCTCCTCCCTCCCCCTCGGCCTCCGCTCAGCTGCAGGAGCTGGCCGGCACACAGAGCCAGCTTGCTTTAAATCCAATGGATTTAAATAAATATTCATTACCAATCGTGCGTTTTACGCACCTTAATGCCAAAAATATATTTTCAGATCACAGTAAACAATATTTTTACGAAGTTTACGAAGTTAATTGGACATGGCATGACAAAAATATGATTTAATTGTATATGAATACATTTTTGGAAAAAGAGAGTTACAAAGTTCTTCAAAAGCGATATGTACCAGCGTATGATTTTTTAGTCATGTCGAAATGTATCTAAATCTGACATTTTATTGTCTTAAGACCAAGCCTATGATTTTAAATTATTATTTTACCAAAAAATTCAGAGTGACGTAAAATGGCAGTTCCCTTCAAGTTATGACCACGATACTCAACACAGTTAATAAGGACGCTTATGACAATAATATGTGTCGATTTCATTGTGATTGGATGAATGAAACAGCAATGACAGCACATAATTTGATGAAAAATGTATACCTGACCAAAAGGTGGCGCTATGGATTTCGATCCAAGATTGTCATATCCACTTGTTCAGAATGGAAGCCTGATTACATGTATTGATTTTGGGTCAATTTGGACCAAGTATGTTTAAGTTACAACAACTTTTATGTTCATGGCGAGACACAGAAATTTGACCACCTCTAACGGCCACGCCCTTCGATAAGAACGTACAGTTTTCTCTGTCAGTCATCGTCAATGTCTTACCTATTATCTGACCAAATTTGAGATCATTAAACTGATCTCGCTTGGAGCATAGATGCATACTAGAAGACATGACAATTCCTGGTGCCAACAGGTGGCGCTACAACCGATCCTGAATATTCCACCACATATGTCTTCAGGCTCAGCCTACAATCATGCACATACGTTTTCAACAACATCAAATCATGTATTGCTGAGTTACAGCCAATTGATGTTTGATGGCGAGGCTTAAAAATGACCTCAAACTTCGCCGAATCACTACGGTCAAGCCCTCTGCTAAAAACTTAAAAGCTTCGCAATTTAGCGTCGGCCATGTGTCTAGATTGTACAAATCAAGTTGTGAGCCAATCTGATAAAATCTCTAGGAGGAGTTCGTTAAAGTACGAGGCCTAGAAATGATCAGAATTCATCAAAAATGACATTTTCTGTTCAAAATGACGGACTTCCTGTGTAACTTAGAGCATGGGTCCAAGAGACTTTTTTGTAGGGCTTTGTCTGATATAATAGACACATAAAGGACATTGCTGTAAGTCAAACCATATTATGGGGCTCGTCGAAAAACATAAAATAGGTGGCGCTATAGAGCCCATTCTTGTGGACCCATGCCTGTCGCCCATAAAATACGTAATTTTACGCGACTCTGGAAGCGTGTGCAAAATTTGGTGAGTTTTTGAGCATTTTAAGGCCTCCAAAAAGGCAATTCATTTACGGCGAGAATAATAATAATAATAATAATAATAATAATTAAAGCTGCAAGCAGCGATGAACGGGCCCTCGCACTCATGGCCAACGCCCCTCCTTCCAGCCCCCCCCAAAAAGAGAATATTAAAAATACGATAAATGTAAAAAAAAAAATTAAATTAAACAAGATTTATCTTCTCATTACAAGCAAAAAAATCTTGTTCCACTGGCAGATTTTTCTACTTATTTTAAGTGAAAACAGGTGAACAGGTGAAACAGATGAAAATGGTGTTTTTTTTCCAGTTATGAGTCTTGTTTTAAGTGTAATGAGGTTTTTTTTACTAAAATGAGACATTTTCACTAGAAATAAGACAAATATTTTTGTTAAGATTTAGAGTTTTTGCAGTGATCCATTTTACTTATCCTGTGAAAGACAGAGTCATATTGATAAGTTCAGAAAAGTGTTTTTTATTGTTGTGTTTTGATGTAAGCCCAGTGGATATTTAAAGCTTACAGAAGGCTGCATTTAACTGCTGCTATGTCATTCCTGCAGTATTTCTGCAGCTGTTTTGGTCACTGCTATTATTTGTAATATATTATAATATTTGTAATCAGAACAAATTATCTGTCCCCATATGATAAAATCCACCATCCCCCCTGATTTTTTTTTACAACTCGAGTACTGGCTGCGGTTCTGTTTAAAGCCGGGCAGACACTGTGCCATTGCCGGCTCGTTTTGAACCAATTTTCCTCTTGTTTCAATCATTAATATGTGTGCAGACAAGGTAAAAAAAAAAAAAAAAAGAAAACTCAAACTCTTTCAGTTCACTGTGTTTTCTAGTAGTTCTTCTAGTTTTCTATTGTTACTTTTAAGTTTACTGTTCCCTTTGTGGTTTTACTGGTTGTAAAGCATGTAGCTTTAATTATCACCCAATTCTGTGTTTCACCTTGTTAGTCAACTTCACTCCAACTCATTACCACCAATTTTACACTTATTTTTGGAATGAATGGTCAATAGACCTCATTTACATAAAATCATAGCTCATTTTTGAGATAGATAAAGATAAGCCGAAATTCTGAATTTTTTTGACTATAGTTAAACTCAGAGGCATATAAATTGATGGATTATCACAGACGGGTATATGTGAAAATGAAATGAAATCATTTAAAATGTTTGGACCACCACCCAGCAACAGCCAGTGGTTGGTGGGTCAAATTGAATATCACAGGAGAGGAGAAATTGAATAAAATATCCATAATTCAATGCAAGTAGTGATCAGAGGTGGGTAGTAACGAGTTACATTTACTCCGTTACATTTACTTGAGTAAGTTTTGGGAAATTTTGTACTTTTAGGAGTAGTTTTGGATAACTGTACTTTTTACTTTTACTTGAGTAGATTTGTGAAGGAAAAACTGTTCCTCTTACTCCGCTACATTAGGCTACGTTGAGCTGTGACTTTTCTTTTATCCTTTTTATCCGCGTACGCGTCAATCTCATGACATCACTGAGTGATTCTTTGGGAAAAAGGTTTGTTTTTGCATGTTTTGTCACATTTACACAGACTCAAACACACACAGTTTCTATGAGTTCATGTTTGTTCTAGTTCTGCCTGGTTGAAAAGGAAAAGTACAAAGGCTTGAAATTTTGTGCTACTGGTGCTTAATTTATTTTTTTATTCTGTTATTTTATTATTTATTAAAGTTCTTGAATTTACTTTACGCTTATTTTAATTTAAGCTATTTTTCATTTTTTTATTAATTTTAATTTATTTTATTATTTTATTGATTTTAATTTGCCTGAAGGTGATTATTTTGTACTTTTGTCTTTTTGAATGGGTGTGTTAAAAAAATAAATCAGACGTTACTCAACAGTTACTCAGTACTTGAGTAGTTTTTTCACCAAGTACTTTTTTTACTTTTACTCAAGTAATTATTTGGATGACTACTTTTTACTTCTACTTGAGTCATATTATTCTGAAGTAACAGTACTTTTACTTGAGTACAATTTTTGGCTACTCTACCAGCTCTGGTAGTGATCATCAATTTTATTTGAAATGAGTGTAACAGAGGCAGTTATATGGATGAAAATCATATTTTTGATATAAAAGAAAAGTGAATATGGGTCAATTTGACCAAAAGACCACAGAAGGGTTATCTATTAACATTTCAACATAATCAACTCATCCAAGAGATATTCAGAAGAGCTTCTCTTCTGCAAATGGTACAGTAGATGAGCTGCCATACAAAGGAATTTCCCTTTGGGGATTAATAAAGTAATTCTTATTCTTATTCTTAAAATCCGTCTAGCTGACGTGACCCAGGCAGACCAAACAACAGGCTTCAGCTTGAGCGGCCGTTTTCCGCTTGGTCCTAGTGCTGACCTGTCTCCATTTAATATAGCGTAACATTGTTTTTGGACGGTAAAAACTGCAGGGGACCAAAACTGCCTTTTGAAAAAGTGCAGGATACATGTCCCCCCCCCCCCCCATATTACGTCCGTGTATGAACGTACAGTCAGTGTGAGCAGAGACCTGTCGCATCAGAGCATCAGGTCCGTCCCAGCCGGTGTTCTGCCAATTTCTGCTCCCTGCCGAAAAAATGCTACGTTTGGGTTCTGCGCATGCGCACAGTCGATTTTCAAAGTTTGCATCATTTCTTGCACGATGTAAAATGGATAATGGGATGTTGATTATTTGATCCTTCAAAATACACGACCCATGACATGAATGCATTACACTTTGTGAACATTATACGATAAAGAGAAAAAAAAAACAATTCTATGGCTTTATTTGATATTCATTCAGTCATTCGCCTTTATTTAACCAGGCAGGTCATTAAGAACATTCTTATTTACAATGACGGCCTGGCAAGAGACAAGGACCACTTGGGGGTGAAAGGAAGTGGTTTAGGGAGTAAAACACAGTAAAGTTGTGGCTCTACAAAGGTGGAAAACCTTTAGGTAGCATTTTTTGGCAAAGCTGCAGAAATGGGCAGAAACTGGCTCTCGGCTCTGCGCGTGGCCGCGCGCTCCTGATCGGGATCGCGGATGGAAGCTCAATAATAATATAATAATATAATAAAATAAAATAATTGCAACACGCATTAAAAAACCACAATACAACTTACGTGACGTGACGGCGTGACTCCACATGTTGCTGCAAGTTGCAACAACCCCCCTCCCCCGCCCCGCCCCCGGCAGCTTCCAGGAGCTGCGGCTGCGCGTTCCCGCGGTCTGCGCGCACGCGGCCCGCAGACAGCTTCATGCTTCTAATCCAACTCAAAACATTCATTATAAATCGCCTCTTGCACATACAATGCTCAAATCATATTATTTTCAACAATATTTTTACGAAGTTAGAAGTTAATTCGACATTGCATGACAAAGTAAAGATTTATTTCAAAATGAGTTCATATTTTGAATAAAGTCGGTGACAAACTGTCCCAAATATAGAATGGATATCAGAATGGAAGCCTGATTAAATGTATTGATTTTGGGTCAATTTGGACCAAGTATTTGAAAGTTAAAACAACTTTTATGTTCATGGCGAGACACCAAAATTTGACAACCTCTAACAGCGACGCCCTTTGAGAAAAACTTACAGTTTTCTCTGTCAGCCATCGTCAATGTCTTACCTATTTATCTGACCAACTTTGAGATCCATCCGCTCATCTCCCTTTGAGCACAGATGCATACTAGAAGACATGACAATTCCTGGTGCCAACAGGTGGCGCTACAACCGATCCTGAATATTCCACCATAGATGTCTTCAGGCTCAGCCTACAATCATGCACATACGTTTTCCACCACATCAAATCATGTATTGCTGAATTACAGCCAATTGGTGTTTCATGGCGAGCCTTAAAAATGACCCCAAACTTCGTCGGATCACTACGGTCAAGCCCTCTGCTAAAAACGTAAAAGCTTCGCAATTTAGCGTCGGCCATGTGTCTAGATTGTACAAACCAAGTTGTGAGCCAATCTGATAAAATCTCTAGGAGGAGTTCGTTAAAGTACGAGGCCTAGAAATGATCAGAATTCATGAAAAATGACATTTTCTGTTCAAAATGCCGGACTTCCTGTGTAACTTAGAGCATGTGTCCAAGAGACTTTTTTGTAGGGCTTTGTCTGATATAATAGACACATAAAGGTCATTGCTGTAAGTCAAACCATATTGTGGGGCTCGTCAAAAACATAAAATAGGTGGCGCTATAGAGCCTAATCCTTTTTGACCCATGCCTGTCGCCCATAAAATACGTAATTTTACGCGACTCTGGAAGCGTGTGCAAAATTTGGTGAGTTTTTGAGCATTTTAAGGCCTCCAAAAAGGCAATTTATTTATGGCGAGAATAATAATAATAATAATTAAAGCTGCAAGCAGCGATTAACGGGCCCTCGCACTCACGGCCACCGCCCCCCATAAGCATATCAGAAATGACACCACCCACGACTTCCTATGTCAAACCATTCAAAAGTTATAGCAGAAAAAAGGGGCAACCAACCAGAAGAAGGGGCGGGGCTGATTGAGGCCAATGAAGGTCAAGGACTCATTACAGAATCCCATGACACCACCCACGACTCTCTATGTCAAACCATTCAAAAGTTATAGCAGAAAATCGGGACAACCAATCAGAAGAAAGGGCGGGGCTAATTAAGGTCAAAGAAGCTCAAGGACTCATTACAGAATCCCATGACAACACCCACGACTCTCTATGTCAAAACATTCAAATGTTATAGCAGGAAATAGGGACAACCAATCAGAAGAAGGGGCGGGGCTCATTTTCGCCAATTATGGTCAAGGACTCAATACCTAGTCCCATGACACCACCCACGACTCTTTATGTCAAACCTTTCAAAAGTTATGGCAGAGAAAAGTATTCTAGTGGGCGCTGTTGAGCCGTTAGGCAACGCCCATTAATGCAAACCATGAAATATCAAATGTATCGCCAGGCCTGGCTTTTCTTTAAGTTGTGACATGATACAGGTATGTACCGATTTTGGTGCATGTACGTCAAACCGTATTGTGGGGCTTGAGGCACAAAGTTTTCTAGGGGGCGCTGTTGAGCCATTAGGTACCGCCCATTAATGCAAACCATTAAATATCACATTTTTCACCAGACCTGGCTCAGTGTTTCGAGAGGAGGTAGTAAAACGTTTTTACTTTTAAGTTTAACAGCACACTGGTTGGATGAAAGCTTCGTGCCACACAGTACAATTCTAAACACAACTTTTATCTTATTTCTAAAGATAAAGGAAGCTCTGAAAACCTTAAAAGGAACCCTGGCTATTAAGACATGTAGGTCTTAAAAGATAAATGTTGGTATCAATTATAAAAATGTGATATAAAAAACCTTTTAGATGTCTTAGTTTTTATAAAATTTGAAAATATAATTTAACATGTAGGTCGCCATTGTTGTTTACATTCTGGGTAGTGACGTCAGACGGTGGCACCTGCTAGCCCCCGTCCACTGTTTTGACACCCAGAAACAGATGAAAACACAGCTAAACAGGTGACGGCGCACCAGAAACACAGATCAAAACACAGCCAAACATTAAGGTGACGAAGCACCTACAAAAAAGTTAAGAAAAAAAAAAAATAAATAAATAAAAATTACAGCACCATAAAGCATGAACTATAAAAACTAGTGCTGGGCGGTATACCGGTGATATAAATTTTTGGTCATACCGCCCAGCACTAATGAAAGGACACATGAGTCTATCTTTCTTGAACAGTTAATTTAATTACTGATACTTATTAAAATATAAATTTTGTTAAGGAAATCTATTAATTTTGAGATAGATAAGGGTCGCCCCAACTGACTTTTTTAAGGTCGTTGCCCTATTAATGTAGGTTTAAAAACACTAAAATACCTTTGTTTTAAGTTTTCACATATATGCACACTACATCCCAAATGTTTGGAAAATGGCCAAATATATCTTTATTTTAAGTATTTTAAGAAATAGGCCTTATACATCATTGACCCAGAACTGTAATTCAGGCTTAAAGGAGACATATTATGGCATTTAATGTATATTTTAAACAGGCCTTGAATGTCTTAAAAACAATCTAATCTAATCTGTGGCTTATTTTCAGGGCGGTGGGTATGGGGGTATTATTGTTCCAATATTATTTGTGTGTGCGTAAAAAAGATGTGTCCATGTTATAACGATTCGTAATGATAAACATTTGTATGTAAATAAAAAAGTTGTACCCAAAATTCTGCAGTCACTCACATGAGTGATAAATTATTAGGGTTAGGATTGTTTTTATGTGAGTATGAATCTAAAAGCTGTGAGTGCAAAGTCTTGTGAATACAACTCTAATTTCTACGACTGCGAGTCTTCACTGTGAACACGAATTCAAGTTTATGGGTACGAGTCGAAAAACTGTTGGAATGACGTCACAGCATAGACATACGTAGACGCCCCATCGAGTGCTGAGCCAACTGCCACATCCAATATGTGTTTTTCGACTCGTACCCATAAACTTGAATTCGTGTTGACAGTGAAGACTCGTAGTCGTAGAAATTAGAGTTGTATTCACAAGACTTTGCACTCACAGCTTTTAGATTCATACTCACATAAAAACAATCCTAACCCTAATAATTTATCACTCATGTGTGTGACAGCAGAATTTTGGGTACAACTTTTTTATTTACATACAAATGTTTATCATTACGAATACGAATCGTTATAACATGGACACATCTTTTTTACGCACACACAAATAATATTGGAACGATAATACCCCCATGGGGGGGGCTATGATAATGAGGCTCTGCTCTGATTGTCTGCTTGAATGACGTGTAGGAGGGGAGGAGACAAAGCGTTGCTCCGTAGCAAAGCGTGTCCACGGTTCTGCGTTAAATCGACGCGTACCCTACGCCGTAGGCTCCGGGGGAGAGCTGGCTCTCCCGGCTCTCCCCCGGAGCCTACGGGTTCGGATCCCCTCGACGGGCTGGTCCGTGAGCAGCTCCTGCAGCTCCGTACGCGGCGCCGGGGCTCCGGAGCTAAGCTAAATACTTAGCCCATGCAAAGACCATACTCGTAGACAAATATAAATTACATTAAAAAAACCGGAACTTACCGCTGGCTCGTGTCAGTTCCCGGGTCCGTGCTGTGGGATCTGATCCTTTTATGAGGGTAAATGTCCATGCAAAACCTCATCTTAACTCTCCCTCGTTGTTCAAACAGCCAGCGCTGCTGAACAATGGCGGAGCTCGAGCGGCTGGCAGAGCTGGTGGTGGGCGTGGTTTCAGCAGCGGAGGAGACCGAGGGCGTGGTTTGCATTTTGGTGACGTAAAGAAAATGCACCAATCACAACGGCCCGTGGAAACCACATGACACTGTCACTGTGAGTGACGTCATCACGCAGTCCGGGCTCGGAGCTCCGGGAGCGCGCCCCCTCCCTTTTCTCTTCCCCAACTCAAAACTGCAGTTTGCGCGTTCACGTGTCTGAGACAGGCTGAGACAGGCTGAGACAGGGTGGCAATGATTCATTCGACATAAATATTCATAGAAAATCCCATATTGGAAGGACTTTATAGCAATTCACACAATATTTTCACATTACAGTAAACAATATATGTACGAAGTCACATGTCAATAAAATAATTTTATGGCAAAGTCATAGCTTTTTACATTATTAGTTGGTATTTTCAAAAAAGAGAGTGGCAGAGTTCTTCAAAAATAATATGTTCCAGTGTATGATTTTTTCGTCATGCCAAAAGGTCTCTGAATCTGCCATTTAATTTTCCTTACACAAAATCTTTGATTTTTAATTAATATTTTTCCAGAAATACAGAGTGACATAAAAATGCCAATTCCTTTCAAGCAATGACCACGATACGCGACACGGTCAACAAGGAACCTACTGACAATCATATATGTCGATTTCATTAAGATTGGATGAACGAAACAGCAATTGCAGCACATAATTTGATGAAAAATGTATACCTGACCAAAAGGTGGCGCTATGGAGTTCATCCAAGATTGTCATATCCACTTGTTCAGAATGGAAGCCTGATTACATGTATTGATTTTGGGTTAATTCTGACCAATTATGTTTAAGTTACAACAACTTTTATGTTCATGGCGAGACACCGAAATTTTACTACCTTTAACGGCCACGCCCTTCGATAAGAACGTACAGTTTTCTCTGTCAGTCATCGTCAATGTCTTACCTATTAAAGTGACCAGCTTTGAGATCAATACACTCATCTCGCTTGGAGCACAGATGCATACTAGAAGACATGACAATTCCTGGTGCCAACAGGTGGCGCTACAACCGATCCTAAATATTCCACCATAGATGTCTTCAGGCTCAGCCTACAATCATGCACATACGTTTTCGGCCACATCAAATCATGTATTGCTGAATTACAGCCAATTGATGTTTGATGGCGAGGCTTAAAAATGACCTCAAACTTCGGTGGATCACTACGGTCAAGCCCTCTGGCAGAAACTTAAAAGCTTCGCAATTTAGCGTCGGCCATGTGTCTAGATTGTACAAACCAAGTTGTGAGCCAATCTGATAAAATCTCTAGGAGGAGTTCGTTAAAGTACGAGGCCTGGAAATGACCATAATTCATGAAAAATGACATTTTCTGTTCAAAATGCCGGACTTCCTGTGTAACTTAGACCATGGGTCCAAAAGACTTTTTTGTAGCTCTTTGTCTAATATAATACTCACATAAAGGTCATTACTGTAAGTCAAACCATATTGTGGGGCTCGTCAAAAAACATAAAATAGGTGGCGCTATAGAGCCCATTCTTGTGGACCCATGCCTGTCGCCCATAAAATACGTAATTTTACGCGACTCTGGAAGCGTGTGCAAAATTTGGTGAGTTTTCCAGCATTTTAAGGCCTCCAAAAAGGCAATTTATTTACGGCGAGAATAATAATAATAATAATAATAATAAACATCACAGATACAATAGGGTCCTCGCACTTTCAGTGCTCGGGCCCTAATAATAATAATAATAATAATAATAATAAACATCACAGATACAATAGGGTCCTCGCACTTTCAGTGCTCGGGCCCTAATAATAAACATCACAGATACAATAGGGTCCTCGCACTTTCAGTGCTCGGGCCCTAATAAACATCACAGATACAATAGGGTCCTCGCACTTTCAGTGCTCGGGCCCTAATAATAATAATAATAAACATCACAGATACAATAGGGTCCTCGCACTTTCAGTGCTCGGGCCCTAATAATACATTTCAAAACTCAAAACTTAAGGATACCTTACAGATAAGATTAATTATATACATACAACAGGTTGTTTCCTTGTTTTTTGTGTGGGATATGCTGGATTAAACAGGTGAGTTTTAAGCCAGGATTTGAAGATGTGGAGGGAATTATTGATTTGGAAGATTGAGGAAGAGAGTTCCGGGGTGGTGGAGCAGAGCAGAGGACAAACGAACCATAGAAGACAAACGGGCAGGTGGACTGAAGATGAGGGAGGCTGAGAAAGATCTGAGTGTGTGAGATGATGTGTAAGTTAATAAAAGGTCTGAGAGGTCTGACGGTACTAGATTATAGAGGGCTTTGAAGGTGAATAGTAGAATTTCCAGCCCAATTTGAGAGTAAACCTGCAGCCAGTGAAGCTGCTTGAGGATGGGTGTGATGTGTTCTGATGAAGCAGCTATGGAGATGATACAGTATGAGGATCTGAATTCTGAACTAACTTTAGCTTATGTAGGGACTTGTGTAGTAAATGAACAAGAAGAGAATTACAGAAATCAATGCAGGATTTGACAATGGCATGAACAAGAACTACCATGCTGCTGGGTATGAGTGATGGATGGAGACAACTGATGTTTTGTAGGTGGAAGCAAGCAGGCCATTATAAATATGAGCAGTGAAAGACAGAGTGCTGTCAATGATGTTGTAGAAGGTTTAGTGGACAGATAGAGCTGGGTGTTATCTGCATCATAGTCCATCCATCCATCCATTTTCCGCCGCATATCCGTTCCCTGGTCACGGGGGCAGGAGTCTCAACAGGGATGCTCAGACTTCCTTCACCCCAGACACTTCCTCCAGCTCTTCCGAGGCGTTCCCAGGCCAGCAGAGAGACATAGTCTCTCCAGCGTGTCCTGGGTCTTCCCCGGGGTCTCCTCCCGGTGGGACATGCCTGGAACACCTCCCTAGGGAGGCGTCCAGGAGGATCCGATACAGATGCCCAAGCCACCTCAGCTGACTCCTCTCAATGTGAAGGAGCAGCGGCTCGACTCCGAGCTCCTCCCGGGTGACCGAACTCCTCACCCTATCTCTAAGGGAGCGTCCAGCCACCCTGCGGAGGAAACTCATCTCGGCCGCTTGTATCCGCGATCTTGTCCTTTCGGTAACTACCCAAAGTTCATGACCATAGGGGAGAATAGGTGTGTAGATTGACCGGTAAATCCGAGGCGTTCCCAGGCCAGCCGAGAGACATAGGGCCAAATCCACAAAAGGATTGCGCGGCTTTTGCGGCCGCTAAACCGGTGCAAATGAGACAAAAAGAGAGCGTCTAATTCACAAAGCACCCGCAAAGGGCGAATTGCTCCACAAACTGCGCTGCCAAGCACCGCCGGTACCATTTGCATGCATGCAAATTAGGTAATTCGGCGCAAAATTGCCCCCTTTCTATGCAAATAAGCCTCATTGCAAAAAGCGTCTAATTCACAAAGGCCAGCGCTATTTGCCACATGCAAAAATAGTGGAGCAAATACCGTCTTTCAGAAGCGTGTATTAAACTGCGCGCAAACTCCTCACTCCCCGTCTCTCTGTTTCTCTCTCTCAATGTCATTCAAGCCTGTGTGATACTGAATGATATTAAGGGTGAAATCTACAGTCAGACATGACTGTAGACAGTCAGATCAAGTGGGGTTGTGGACTTATCTCGGATTTAAAAATAAAAATAACAGGAGCTCAGGATTCATCCATACAGTAAGGGGCTGCTTTATTACAAACAATTCCACCATATAAACATAATCTAGAATGTGTGTGTTTAACAGCTTAATAATGTCATCACATATCACAACATATATCAGACTTAAAATAATAAAATAATACATTAAAATAGCGCTGATCGTGTCCCTCTGTGTGAAGCTCAGTCAGTCAGGACTCTGCTGCTGCTGGAGCTGCTGCCGTGGTGACATGCGGGGAACCTCCTCACACTTTAGGACAGAAAATGAGGGGCTGCGTTTAGGGAGCCCCACGGAGCCCCTAAAGGGACTCAGATTTTTTTTCATATGAGTTTTACTCGCGCGTGAAACCTTTACGTGCGGGTGTATGGTGCCTAAATTAGGGTCCCGCGTTAAAACGGCGCAGAGCCTAGGGCGTAGGGCACGCGGCAACGCGCACCTCTGCGTTAAAGGAACGCAGAACCATAAACCCGCCCTGAGCAGCTCTGAGGGGAGACGGGAGAGGATGAGAGGGAGCGGGGGGTGAAGCGGGGCTGCGGGGCCGTTTTCGTATCGCTTTCATACAGTGTACACATACAGCTTTCATACGTGTAGCAAAACAAAGAACATGAATTACCATTAGATCCTGATCTGATCCCGATCCAGTGTTAATAAAGTTACCGGTGCTGTGCCTTGTGCGTAAATGCGCACAGCCTCTTAACATTTGACATTTCATTAGCTTATGTCATACAGACACTGAGGTCTTTTCTATCTATCTATCTATCTATCTATCTATCTATCTATCTATCTATCTATCTATCTATCTATCTATCTATCTATCTATCTATCTATCTATCTATCTATCTATCTGCATGCGAAATACTAGAAGTACAAATAGCCTACGTGAAAGTTGAGGCTATTGTGCTCTCTGCAGTTTTCATTAGGGACCAATCTGTGTGCTGAAATACGGAGAACACTGGAAACAGCTCCGCTCACTTACTCAGACAAGGGCAAATTGCACTCAGCCGCAAAACTTTATGGGCGTGTTTGCGCCGGTATATCATTAGAGCAAAATCTTTTGTGAATAGGACCTTAAAGCGGGGCAAATTGCGGGCGCTAATGCAGCGCAATTCACAGCGCTATTTGCGGGCGCAATCTGTTCTTTGTGGATTTACCCCATAGTCTCTCCAGCGTGTCCTGGGTCTTCCCAGGGGTCTCCTCCCGGTGGGACATGCCTGGAACTGGAACTGTGCTGATTCTCATCCCTGCCACGTTGCACTCGGCCTCAAACCGCCCCAGCACATGCTGAAGGTCCCGGTCTGATGAAGCCAACAGGACAACATCATCCGCAAAAAGCAGATATGAAATCCTGAGGTTCCCAAACCGGATCCCCTCCGGCCCCTGGCTACGCCTAGAAATCCTGTCCATAAAAATTATGAACAGGACCGGTGACAAAGGGCAGCCCTGCCGGAGTCCAACATGCACCGGGAACAAGTCTGACCTACTGCCGGCAATGCGAACCAGACTCCTGCTCTGATCATACAGAGACCGGACAGCCCTTAGCAGAGGGCCCCGGACCCCATATTCACTGAGCACCCCCCACAGAATGGCACGAGGGACACGGTCAAATGCCTTCTCCAGATCCACAAAGCACATGTAGACTGGTTGGGCAAATTCCCATGAACCCTCGAGCACCCTGCGGAGGGTGTAGAGCTGATCCACTGTTCCACGACCGGGACGAAAACCGCATTGTTCCTCCTGATTCCGAGGTTCAACTATCGGCCGTATTCTCCTCTCCAGTACCCTGGCGTAGACTTTCCCGGGGAGGCTGAGAAGTGTGATACCCCTATTATATTGTTGGAACACACTCTCCGGTCCCCAATTTTAAAAAGAGGGACCACCAACAAACCGGTTTGCCACTGCAGCGGTACTGGCCCCTTCCTCCATGCAAAAAATATAAACAATGACTTCAGCTTAGTTAGCTTATGTCAGGTGCACCATTAGCTTCAATTCTGTTCTGTTCCACACTATTTACTCAAGTGTGGAATAAAAGAAAATACATCAACTCAAAACCATCCCAAAAACAACAAAACAACCCGCCAAAATAAACAATGAATGTGGGTTCCCCACTCAAAAAATAAAGTTCACTGTTCTTCACAGTTCTGTTCCTCAGAGTTCTGTTCCTCAGCACCGGTCAAAGCAGTCAGTCGGTCAGTCTATCAGTCTATTAGTCAATCTGGGTGCTGGGTCCAAGTGTGTGGTTGAGTGAATGGGGCAGAAGAGATGAATGGGGGGGGAGTTTTGCTGCAGTGGCCTACTGCTGTGGCAGACACATGATTACTGTTGAGTATGATTCCTGGTTCTTCCACGTGGACTCCTGATCACTGGATTCTGGAATAGCTCACCATCCGGGATCACAAAACCTGGCCTGGTCAAACATAAGGCCAGAGCTCTTATTACAGGTTATCATTTACACAGAAAATAATTATCTGCTGGTCATCTTATCATCCATTAATGTACTGATTAAATAGTTCAAGCATTTAAACTAAACAGTACTTGCGCACTGAATGTGCGTTTCTCACTGCAGCATCAGCTGTTACCAATCAGTTGATTGACACGCTATGTCAACATAAAACAAACATTTTAAGAAAAGACCCGGTAATTAAACAAACAAAACAAAACATGCCTTACTGGAAGTGCTAAAGTTCAGGTAACTCAGTCATTTGGAAAAAAAACTAAATGACTAAACTTAAAACACACTCACCAATTCAGGCAGTCAAGTATTCAACAGGTTTCTGACATCGACAATCAAGTATTCAGTTTCAGACTTCGACAACCTCCCGACAGCCAGTGGACAATCTGCAGTTGGCAACAAAGTGGCTGTTAACCGTCATATGACACTATATTGTGAAAACGCCAGCAACAGTTTACTAACCTGCAGCCGCTCCGCTCCGTGCATCAGCTCCCATTCATCCAACAATGAGAGCGTCTGCTTCCTGTAAATAGCGGAGCGGCTCAGCTGATTGGCTGAACGCTAGTCACATGACGTCACACTGACGGGGTCTGAATGAGCTAAAAATGAGTTTATTTTACACATAACTGCTCATTTAGCACCTGGGTTACACAGCCCTACGACATCCAGAGACTTGAGGTACTCAGGGCGAATCTCATCCACCCCCGGTGCCCCGCCACTGAGGAGCTTACGAACCACCTCAGTGACCTTGGCTTGGGTGATGGAGTGTCCAAGACATACGGCCGAAGGTCAGATGAAACGACAACAAAGTCGATCATTGACCTCCGTCCTAGGGTGTCCTGGTGCCACGTGCACTGATGGACACCCTTATGCTTCAACATGGTGTTCGTCATGGACAAACTGTGACTAGCACAGAAGTCCAACAACAAAGCACTGCTTGGGTTCAGACCGGGGAGGCCGTTCTTCCCAGTCACGCCTCTCCAGGTATCACTGTCATTGCCCACGTGAACGTTGAAGTCCCCAAGTAGAACAATGGAGTCCCCAGTTGGAGCACCATCAAGTACCCCTCCCAGGGACCCCAAGAAGGCCGGGTACTCCGCACTGCTGTTCGGCCCGTAGACACAAACAACAGTGAGAGACCTTTTTCCGACCCGAAGGCGCAGGGAAGCGACCCTCTCGTTCACCGGGGTAAACTCCAACACATTGCGACTGAGCTGAGGGGCTATAAACAAGCCCACTGCATCATAGTGGAGTTGGATATTATGTCAATGGAAAATATGCCCAAGTGGTAATAAGTAGATGACAAAGAGAAGAGGCCCCAGGACAGAACCCTGGGGAACACCACTCTTTAAAAGAGAGGGTTGTGATTTAAAACTCCTTTTAGATGAACTGACTGAGTACAACAAGAAAGGCATGATTGAAACTGGTTTAGTACAGTGTTCTTGTACAGCCGTTCCAGACGACAGCCTTTAGCTGTAAGTGGTGCAGTTCAGGGCTGTCCCAGGGGCAGAGCAGGTGAATGAAACCGTCCGGGATTTCAGAGGAGCAAGGAAATCCAATAGAGAATGCAGATTGTTATTATAGTAAAAGAGTAGTTCATCAGAGGAAGCTGAATAATGTTTGAGCTTCAGGTTGTCAATGCCAGATCTGGGAACTACAGAGGGCAACTAAAGAAGCATCCTGTTTTAACTTGTCCTTGTTTTTTGAATGGAATAACCAGTTAATACCCACTCACATAATACACCTCTGTTTGTTGTCTCTGTGCAGAACATGTGGTATGACTATTTACGACTTCTTTCAGTTATCTGTTGCAGACTCACTCACTCTGTTTGCTGTTAGGAGGAGTACTGATGATATCTCTTACGGAAAACCCATTATGGAGATGAACTATCGCTCCATGAGCGTCGGTGCACCTGCACATTTTTGCGCCATCATTTCTGCGCGCGACATGTCTAACAAATTACATATAACCCATCTAGTGCTGTGTAGAATTCAGATCTGATCTAAAGCTGCCTGAGAATGATTTAAACAATATGTATAATATATGGTAGTTTTAGTAGAGCATGCAAGCCTCCCTTTTCATACAGAGGGAGCAGTTGGATGTTTTTAACACCTGTACGGCCTGGTTTTAGTCCCGTCTTTCCTGACTAGAGGGCTAATTTGAACATTTATTTATTGCTTTCAGGTAACAATCACGTAGCTGAACTTTGACTCACAGGTATGTGAATTATTATTATTCACAACAACAACAAGTGACATGACAGGCTTTTTACTGATTGGATATGCTGTAAGAAGACGAAAAAGCCATTTCGATGGTCTGTTTGAGTCTTATTGATATTGAGAGTATTATTGAGAGTGGGATTGTATCAGTTGTCAGTAAGAAAAACATTTCAATGGCAAATTGAACAAAAGGCAGACTTGTATAGAAAAAAAATAAGTTTGGATGTGTTTTAGGCCAAGCTAACGCAAAGTGAAAACAGATAAAGGCAAAACAACTAACAACAAAACTTAAACCGAGGTGCTGAGTCAACCTTTCCCCATGGCAGCCCCTGACTTCTAAACCATTTATTGGTGTTTTTTTTCTTCCCCTTATATATTCTACTGACCCCACTCTTGGCCAAGTGATCAGCGAATCAGAGTATTCTAGCAATCCAACCCAGATGCTTTCCATCATCTAATCAGCTCTGCAGCCAGACAATCAAGGCAGCTTCCGAATTACAGCTCTTGAATTGACAAATACAAGCCTTTTCGATTCCCCAGTCACAGCAGAATGTGCACCTTCAGTGGGACTGAGAATCCAAACCAACACTGAACATCATACATTCCTCTGACAGAGGCTGCTCTGTCACACTTCCATTCTCATTCATTGCCAACAGAAAACACAGAGACTTTGTTTCTTGGCAAACAGTGAAAATGATACTTTAGCAGCACCAAATGTAGTGTAGAGTGTTGGTTTGCAACGTCAGTGGATCCTACCAGGTCTGACACTGTAATGGAGACCAGGGAGGAGGCTGGTTCTGTTAAACTTTCAGCGTTGTAGGTTTAACCCATGGACTGCTTCAGAAGAACTGGGTGGACCCCCATGTACACCTGCCATTGGTCCAGTCCAGATTATTTTTCTCTAACCTATGTATTCTGCTCTCTATGCATGATGATTGACTCAAAAAGCTCACTTGGAGCTTGTGGCAGGGTGGAGGAGCAGCCACTCAGCCGATTGGGCACTCCTGTCGGTCGGCCCCAGTGGCAACGAGCTTGCTACACTGGCGCCCAACCGACAGGACAGAGGACAAAGGGTTTAGTGCAGGAACTCCTTTATTCAATCACACCGCCACACGTGCACCAGCAGACCTCTTGCTGGTGTGCAGCCACTTCTTATGTAGCCAGGCAGGGTGGAGGTTGATTGGGAACAGGTGTGCCCAATTGGCTGAGTGGCTGCTCCTCCACCCTGCCACACAGCTATAAACCCAGAAAGGGCAGTGTCACCTGGCTCTCTGGCACATCAACACCAGCTGATCATGCTTGTTTTTGCTATTTTTGGCTGAGAACATGCTTTTTGTTTTGAGTTACCAGTAGTCCTGTTTTAACATCACTTCAGGGTTCCCATTCATGGTGCAATTACAACAAGAAGAAACCTATAAAAAGTGTGTTGTCCTTCAAGGAGCTCACCTGTCCCCTTTAAACTCACAGAGCTCCTGGAACAGTTCAGTCCTGATGCACCTTTTTAAAACTCTTCAGGCTGGCACACATTGCTAACCCATCATCCTGGCTATACATACACTATACAGGTGGAACTGAATCAGCGGACTTGTTAGATGCAGAATCATAATTCATTAATGAATATCACTTTCATCTAATCATCTACAGTCTATGATTGTGCTTCTCTTTAGTTCACTGGAACATTGTTTTCTTCACTTTAGGTCTTTAATGATGATTTACGTATGGCTTTTGGATGTAAACCCCATTCCCTTCAGCTGATTTCTCACAATTGGGTAATAATACTTGACCAGATATATCACACATATTTCATTAATACCTCAGGAAATTGTGTCAGCTTTTTTTAAAGTAGTACATATCTCCTTAAATATCCTACAAAAGTGAAACCTTCAGAAACCGATGAACCATAAAGCTCAAAAGCACCTGCTGACAGCATTTATTAGAGTCAGAAAGGTGCTGTGGAGTAACAGATGTTGCATTACATTTTTTTGTGTTATTAAAAAGAAGATTTAGTGTTTGGTTGATCTGAGTTTAATACATGACTCATGATCTGCTTTTGGTTTTGATTATCCTCCTGCCAGTCACATTTCGTCAAAACTGTCACGCAAACTCATATTACACATCGCCTCAGCACACTCATGTCTTCCAGATGTGGGGATCTTACTCAACATCAGCAGGACCCCCCGCGTTTGCAGAGTCTCATAGAAAACAATCCCCCCGTCATATGGTCCCCTTTAATTCTTTTTGGCATTTGAATGTATTTCATATATCTTGTAAAATGCACACCTAGAAAAGATCACCTAACATTAGATTATTGTTGACCCTACTTGTGACTTCCTTTCATTTTTCCATTTCATTATTATCCTTTCACACAGCTTTATACATTTTTGTTATGTAATGACTAATGAGCACAAAAGTCCTTGTTAAGTATGTAGTGATGGTTCTGAGATCTTTGTGGCCCATCAAGTGGAAAGAAAAAAAAAATCATGTAACTCAGTTCAAAGTACACTTATGATGAAGAGGAACCTCCTTGGAGAAAATAAGTTATTGCCATCTCCTAAATCAAACGCTGATCATTTTTGGCTCAAAGAAATCTCCATCTTTCCATGTTCTCTTGAGATTTGCTGCTTTCCAACAAACAACCAACACATGGAGCAGAAAATAAAACTTCATCTGCTCCCTAACCCAGTAGAGAGGTTTTATGTCCATGCTTTCAGGAGGTGGTTTTCCTCTGCAGACCTCAGGTCATGCCAGGATGCTTTAAGCTCATGTGGAGGCAGAAAGCAGACAGATTTATACAATGTTTGGTCTGCAGCTGCTGTCAGATAAATTGGAAGGAGCATTTAGTTTCAAACCTACTCAACAAAAACAGTGAGACTGAAGAGAAAACTAAACTTTTAAACTGAAAGATTTTTCATTTAGTAGTAGTTTCATTTTGGTTTCAGGCATCCATTTATAGAGCAGCCTTGCCGTAAAACTGATGGATTAATATCACATTACCAGCAGTTTCTTGATTAAAATTTTTTAAACACTCTCAGAAAATAAAGAGTTTTTGGTAAACCAAACCTCTCAACGAAGAGCAATGGTTGAAACACAAGTAGAAATTCAGCTGAATTAATTGAGCTGACAGTACACCGAAGTGGATACTTTTTTTTTTGTATTCTTCTCCTGAAAAAGACAATGTAACAACTGTGTCTGTAACAACTAGAAACTCAAAAGTTAATGGCATCCATTACTCATTCCACATTTAACAGATATTTGTTTTTGATTTGATTAGAATTGACTGATTTCTGATTATTTATTTTTTAAATATGAAGTAGCACGGGCAAAAAGTGGTGATACCTTTTAAGCTACTATATTAAAAAGGAAAAAATGCTGAATGCTGAAAGCATACAATTAATTTAAATTTATTAAAACACACAAGCAAATATTCTTTTTTATTTTTCAAGTGACCTTTTTAAATTGGTCATAAAAAAACAAATAATGGTTGAATATGCTTTTGGCCCTTATCCTGTTGGAGAACCAATGAACTATCACTGAGTCGGATTGTCTAGACCCTGGCCAGTCTGGTTGATGGTTGACCATTGCACTTCTTCTTATTAATTTATGATAAATAAAGGGTTGAAGGACAAAGAGTGGGCTGCAAAGCTGCATTTGGATTTTCTTGTGCATTCACACACTAGAGCAGGGCAGGGCATTTCCAGTCCCTGAGGGCCACTGTCCTCCGTGCTTTAAATGTCCCCGTGCTTTAAGATCATCTGATTCAAATTAATGAGTCAACATCAGCTTGTCATCAAGGTCTGCACAACTCTGTTACTGAGACAGAGTCATTTGTATCCTATGGAAATATGCTAAGGCAAGTTTATTTCTATTGCACAATTTAACAACGAGGTGATTCAAAGTACTTTACATAGATATTAAAACATAAATCAAAAGAACGATTTAAAAGTTAAACCAAGAAGAAAGAAATAAGAACAATAGATACAATTCAGATAAAATCTGTAAGTTTTGGGACTGCAGATCTGGCTCTTTACTCAAAGGCAGCTGAGAACAGGTGTGTCTTCAACCTGGACTTAAATACACTGAGTGTTTCAGGAGTCTTTCTGGGAGTTTGTTCCAGACATGTGGAGCATAGAAACTGAATGCAGCTTCTCCATGTTTGGTTCTGACTCTGGGAACTGATAAAAAAAAACAGATCCAGATGACCTGAGGGCTCTGGAAGATTCATTCTGGGTCAGGAGGTCACTGATGTACTTTGGTCCTGGACCATTCAGAGCTTTATAGACCAGCATCAGAACTTTAAAGTGGCTCATGGCTCCTGAATTCAGCCCTATAAAAGATCTAAAGTATAACAGTCTCACAGCAAAAGTGAAAATAGTCATGAACACAGACAAGATTTTCAAGTTTTTCAAGATTGTTCAAGAACTACTTTTTCATTAAATTATTTTTAATTTAGCCCCGTATTTAGCCAATCCATTCCTTCACCCATGTTTATTGGCTTTTCCCTTTTATTTGTGCTCAGCACAAATCACAATGTAAATATTAGCTGAGGGCAGATGGACTCCCTCACCACCATCAGCACCATCTCCTTAAAAGAAAAACAAATAAACTTAAAAAATTTAAAAGAAAATAGATGCAAAACGAGGGTCAACACCGGTGATGTTACCCTGATGGGAGAAAATTAGCAAATAAAGGAATAAATATGCCAAAATGGCAAAAAAAATTCTAGATTGGTAACTAAGCTAAACTATTGTTGGCAACATGCTTATATCCACACTTAAGTTATGTTAGTAATTACTCAAGAGTGTCACTGTCCTGTAGTTCTTCATTTGCTGCCAACACACATAACATGGCCTGTAGAGAGCCACTATGGGGCTGCCAATTGATGAATTGGAGCAGTTTGTCACTTTCTTGCAATATGCTTTCATTTCAATATTTCAACATCTTTTAATATTTTGTTATATACCTTCAACAGCAATATTTCCCAGCAAGTGATCTCTGTAGCCTTTACTGAGCCATTAGCATCTGCCATCAGGTCTGATCCACTCCTCCTGCGCAAAATGCTTTAGCTCTCTCTCAGTTTCCAAGATTGCTTTCTCCACACTGCATTTCCCACATCTTTTTATGGACGTTCAATAGGACTGAGATCCGAGCTCATAAAGGGCCGTTTAGGAAAGTTTATGATCTTTTCTCTTTTTTCAGCATCTTTTGCACTTTTGAATAGTTTATAAAAACAAAAATCGTATCTGCTTATACTTTTGGTCATTATCCTGTTGGAGAACCAATGACCTGCCACTGAGTGTGATCACCCTGAGACTGGGCAGATCAAAGACCCTCTTGTGCCAGATGCAGTTAAGTAACCCCGAGTCTTAATTGATCCCCCATGTGTTTCACAGTAGGTCTATGAACACAGAACATAGACGTGCCAAAAAGCTTCAGTTTTGTCTCAAAAAGTCCAGAAAACATTCTCCAAGAAACTGTAGATTGCCACCATACATTAATGATTTTCTTTTAGGAGTGAGGTCCTCCTGCATCTTTTGGGGTGACTTTTCTTCCTCCAGCCATGTCCTGGGAGGTTGGCTACATTCTGATTGACCTTAATAATATTTCCAGCTGTAGTCACAGGAAGTTAAATGATGCAAAACAGGAGCACTCCTACTTGAAATGGCAATTCAATTTAAACCTGTTATTATTTACATTGTGTATGTGAAAATATACTGAGGAGCTTGAATTTAAAGGTTTCAGTATTTTGTCACAGAGAATTTACTGACCTTCTGGAGCTTCTTTTCTCTTAAAAAAGCTATTTTCTGCAATACAGGAGCGAGCGCCAAGTATCATTCAGCACTTTCCTGTGAGGCTGGCTGAAAACCTGAGTCCTTCCCCGTGGAGGACTTCAGGTTTTCTCAGCTGTTTTTGTCAGGGTCGTGATGATGGCTTTCAGTCACTGATTTATTCGTTTGCTGCTGCTTTCATCAACTGTGACGCAGGGCAACCTGCCGGGCACCAATTTATTTTGTTTTAATAACAGTTCACTATGGATTGGAAATGAAGCAATCAAGAAAAAAACAATTTAACAAAAAATACTTGATCAGCAGTTCAGAGATTACAGCCATTATTTTCAGATCCTTCAATTTTCTCACCAGCAGAAATAATTGGGGGGGGGGGGGGGGGGGGGGGGGGTTAAGGTGGCTGCACAGTGTTTCCTTTTAATTTCATCATATATTAAGGGAATATAGGGCCTGGAGTGGACTCTAGTGTGTGAATGCACAAGAAAATATAAACACTTTAGAAGAAATATGGCTGTTTACAATTTTTTTTTTGTGCTGTATTCACTTACATGGGGATGAACTTCACCTGAAACAATACTTTAAGCTTGAATATGCTTTTTCATCTAATATTATCCACAAAATGAATAAAACAACTGTATGTATGTAAATGGTTTTTAGAGCTAAAAGGCAGCACAGCTTTAATTTATATGACAGTATTCCAGCTACATGACAACAAATCCCAAGCAAATTAAGATATGACGACTGCAGGTTCAAAAGTGCTTCTCCTACATATTTATGAGCAAATTCAAAAATTATGTTGCTTAGAAAAACAAGAATTTTGCCCAGACATTTCCTGAAGGGTAAGAAGATCATAACTAGCTGTGGATGTTAGCATTAGCATCTCCATCTGTCTGTAGCTCCTGAATTAAGTGTACAGCTGAAATTTAACAGCACTAAAAAACATCTAAGTCATTACATAGTTCATTACATTGACAAGATTTTAAAGTCTTTAAGATGATTCAAGAAAACCTTTGTCTAGGTCCTACCATAATAACTGACCTTTTAAATTCATATAACTTGGAAATATAATATTTTTAAATCAGTTGCGAGTAAGACTTTAAACATTACAACCTACTTAGTATAGATTATATGCTTGGGTAATGTAAAGAAAGTGCCATGGGTTGCATCAAACCAAACTCTAACACCATCTATTATC
Organism: Cololabis saira; assembly: GCF_033807715.1. Classification (NCBI taxonomy): domain Eukaryota; kingdom Metazoa; phylum Chordata; class Actinopteri; order Beloniformes; family Belonidae; genus Cololabis; species Cololabis saira. The sequence continues at coordinate 16,001,150 of NC_084609.1, read as the reverse complement.
TATATCTGCTTATTCCTATTCAGGGTCAGAGGTATGTGTTCGAATTCATCTCAGCTCTCTTTGGGCAAAAGCAGGGGTACAGTATATCCTGCAGGTCACCAGTTCATTGCAGGGCCACATGTACACAAATTACTACACACACACTCATTTCTAAGGGCAATTTCAAATCGCTGGTTGACCTTACACTGAAGCCTTCTTGGTGTGAGGTAACAGTGCTGACCATCAATCATCCTGCTATTTGTAGAATTTAAATATGACTATACGGATATGATCCATGATGCCACCCATAAGTTTTCTGGAGAGCAGTTTAGAATCCTCTTTTTCCCTGTAATTACTACATGGTGCCATGATGCAGACAGACCTTGAAAGGCACCACCTTATGTTAATCAAAGTTAGCCATGGTTACCAGCTCCTTCAGCTGATCCATGCAGGAGTCAAGCATGAAGAATGCTTGCGGTGGAATATCTGTGCCGGTGGTCAAATCAGAAATTACCATGGCTATATTACCCATTGCTAGGTTACTACAGAGACTACTGGTTGCTTTGTTAAGCTTCGTAGCATGGTGATGACTGATGAGGAAGTATAAAAGGCTATGCCCCATATTATAAATACATTTGCTTAATATAAATCCATCTGACTTGGTACAAAAAAATCACTCCCTCTACAGTTGTCATGGATATGAATTCTGGCTATGGAGAACAAAACAGTTTGAGATGGACTCACTTTTAGAGCTAGGCCCCAGTGGTCAGTAAAGGAACTGCAATACTTGTTACTTGGTTGGCTTCAACACATTACATGCACACTTTATTAGGCACACTTGGTATACCTAATTAAATAGTGAAATATTTATATTCAAATATGTTCATAGCTATTTCACATTTTGCTGTCTAACACAGACTTTCCAATGAAGGATTGATCAGTTTACAGTATTAAATTTGCTTTAATTGACCATTCACGTTTTTATCATTTTACAGAAAATTATTTTTCAAAAATGCATTCACAAATTTTCTATCTTATTATATTTATTAAAAAAAGACAATTCAGTAAATTAGCGTCAAGAAAAAGCAAAGGCATTCAAGTCATGATTAACATTTTAATCCCTCACATGTGAATAGTTTGGTTGAAGTGTTGTACTATGTATTGAAATTAAAAACACCCCCAATATGGTCTTTAACAGTACATTTTTTTTGATCATTATGAACACATTAGGCGATTTCTTGTAAATTTTTTTTATGTTTAATTTATTGTATACAATTATTCTTTCTTTTTTATATTTTTTGATTATGGAGGCGGTACAGACATCTCAAAAATTCATGTAACAAAAGATAGATCAGGTATTAAAGAGTTTAAACAAAAGAAAACACGGTGCAAGTACGCCAGGAGCTCGGAGCGGTTGTGATTTGTGATTCATCTCAGAAAGCAGCCTGTTTCCTCCCATTAAAATCCTTCATAAATTTGCTTTAAGAATTGCATTGCCGTACAGATGGCGCCGCAGAAAACTCAGGATCTTCCTCCAAGAGTCTTCTTGAGCATCTGAATGAGGTTTGGTTTGTCCTCCCCACAGCATTATGGCTACAAAACACAATATTGAATTACATTTAATAGGTTTATACAGCTGTGGGATTTAGCGGCTCAACTGTCAAATTTCATTTGGTGAGATGAAATGAATCTGCTAAAACTAAAGAGTAGGAACATCTTATGGTATTTATTTTGTAGTTTCAATCTAAAACCCAGGGCACATTTAATGTAAAGGTAAAAAGTAGAACCTGTACATCTCAGCGTGTCTGCCGTAGAATAAATTATTCAGTTTTTTTTAGCCTTAAAGGGTTAGTAAATGTGCAAAACTCACCTTGGCCTTTGGTGCCCTCAATTGCAAGGTTTGTAGCTCTTAAATGAGGTGAGAAGGGGGGTTCAATCTGATGTCCAGTATCTGGGTACTCAACTCTGTTCAGGAAGTGTGTCTTTCCACTTCCACTCATCATCTGTGCTATCTGAGGGGCATAAGTTAGTAACTATGGTGCTGGTTGTACATGTTAGGCCAGTGAAATTCCTGAAAGTTAAGCATCTGATATTGGTATTGATAGTTCTCAGTCTGATAAAGGTCAAATGTGTGTGTGTGTGTGAGCTCACATCATTTGCAGTCTCCACTGCAGGGCAGTTCTGATCATCACAACCGTTCACCAACAACACTGGAAAGTTTACGTTACCCATCTGACAGAAAACAAAGTAGAACTTAGCCTGTCGGGTGAATATGTGACCATAAATGAAAGCCCTGAAATAGATCCCACTGGGTTCAGGGTCTAAAAGGAATAGTGTGACTTACATCCACTTTTACTGGGGGTTCCTCCATGAGTGCCAGACCTACACCCTTCCAGATTTCATAGTTGTTCTCATCAAGATGTATTTTGCTAAACTTCCTGCCATGACAAGTGATTTATAACGTCGCTCCAACTGTAAATGTTGACGTAGTCCATTCATGTTATTGACCAAACAGCACCTACTCGGCCAGCATTTGTTGAATTCCCGAGAAGCCACTCTCATGTGCATAACAGTTGATGTTACTGATGCAGACAATACAACGAGGCTGAAACACAGACATTTAATGGAAAAAAATTACATTATATACACTCAATATTGAATTTCAATGTCTTTTCTATCCTTTAAACTATATTATTATGCTGGATTATGTACACAGTAACGTGCTGATGATGTAACTGAGGAATGTATACTTGAGTTTAAAACAGGTGCTGCAGAACAGAAAAGGGGCATTATTCTGATTGTTGTGTCTCTTTAAGCTCTGTACTTTCCATATATATTGAAAGGTGGAAATTATAGACTATTTGCTTTTGGTTATTTAATCAAGCTGCTGACTTTCCAGAAAACTACAAGACATGGACAAAGTTACATGGCGAAAAAATGAGCTCCCCCCAGCATGCTCATCTTTGTCTCATTTTCCTATAATGTCTACAGCATAGGTTAAGATATCAAAGTCAGCATGCATGACCCATGCCATTGCCAGGTTGACATGAAATACACTGAGTTGGAACAGGAGCAAGAATTACCTTTTGAAGAGGATAAGTATGATAGCTCCAGGGTAAATTACCTACCTCGACAACAGTGCTTTCAGCTGCCAAATAGAGGGTCACAATCGAACCCATTGATGCTCCCAAGACTCCAACTCTGTCTGACAAAACTTAGGGATGGTCCTTGAGGATATTAAATGCCATCTGTAAAGTTTGGACATAAGGAAATAAATAATACTAGTATAAGAAAAAATACTACATTTTGCAGCTTCTGTTTTTTTTTTTTGGTTAAACTGATTCTTATGACAACATGAGTCATAATTTTTCAGATGGGCCTCAATCAAGAACTGTCCTTAATCAATGGTAGATTTATGCACATGAGCAAGAGTTTACTGTAGAAAACCTTTATCAGGCACAACAATGCATGAATGTCACTTCAAACTTTACCGTCCATAAAAGCTGTAGGTTAGCTAATCTAGAGGCAACATTAAGCTGTCAAGACACAGAGGTGTCTGGGATGGATCATCACATGGTTGAACTGCGAGCTGTGTGTAAACAAATCATTATTTGAAATAAGAAAGACAACATTTGACAGAGGCCAATGTAATTTTTTTACATAGTTGCTGCTACTGATTGCCCCTGTATAAGTCATCGCATAAAGCCTGCCCCCAAAAATCAAGCGCCCAGATGCATTATTTCTTTACCTGTGTTTTATTTGTACTAAAAGTCTTGTACTTTCGTCAGCGCAATTTCACAAAATCTGACAAAATGTTTCTTACAATAGGAACACTATGAGACTCAAAATACTCAATATCCAAAAGACTTTTCAATGTTTTGTTTGATGAATTATCCTTGTAGTGGCATCATCTGGACGTCAAAAATAGCCACAAAAAACGAGCTGTAGGCACAGTAATTTCAGTCAGACGCGAATGACAGGGGATGTAATCCAGTTTAGAAACCTTTACTGAATGAAAAAGGTTTACATTATACTGTGTCAGAAAAAAGAAAAGAAAGAAAAAGAAAAACTATATGCTCCCATGCCTAATGCAGCTCTCTGCTCAACTCTGCAACAAGTGACATCATCACTCGCTAAATTAAACGGAGCTTCTGTAAGCAACATTCAATATACAGGAATTTGCTTTGTACATCTATACATTACTATAAATTATGAACTATGAATTTTACATGAAATTTAAATAAAATAGTATTCTCACATTATGGCTCTTACAATCCTCAGTGACGGTCTTACCAACATGAAAGTGAAGGAAAGAATGAATTAAGTGATGTTAAGTGATGCTCTACAGTTTTATCCAAGCAATCACGTTAAAACAAAAGTGGAAACTTAATGCAGTAAAACCCAAACAAACCTCAAAATAGCTGAACTCCTGATCTGACTGGAGCTCACCAGCAGTTAAATACTCCACTGTCAGAGAAGCAAAGCCACGAGATGCCAGTAAGGCAGAGCGATGCTCCAGCAGCCCTCCCCAACCTCCCCAAATGTCCAGCACTCCAGGGAATGGTCCCTGACCTGAAGGCGGAAGAACATAAAATAATGTGAATGACAAACAGTGAGATGTTTTTCTTGAATTGAAACAACAATGGGCAACATGGTGCTTCCCAAAGTCCCAAAGCATGTATGTTAGGCTTATTGATGGATGGGGCCATGTATCGCGAGATCTTGGCCAACAACCTCCTTCCCTCAGTAAGAGCATTGAAGATGGGTCGTGGCTGGGTCTTCCAGCATGACAACGACCCGAAACACACAGCCAGGGCAACTACGGAGTGGCTCCGTAAGAAGCATTTCAAGGTCCTGGAGTGGCCTAGCCAGTCTCCAGACCTGAACCCAATAGAAAATCTTTGGAGGGAGCTGAAAGTCCGTATTGCCCAGTGACAGCCCCGAAACCTGAAGGATCTGGAGAAGATCTGTATGGAGGAGTGGGCCAAAATCCCTGCTGCAGTGTGTGCAAACCTGGTCAAAAACTACAGGAAACGTCTGATCTCTGTAATTGCAAACAAAGGTTTCTGTACCAAATATTAAGTTCTGTTTTTCTGATGTATCAAATACTTATGTCATGCAATAAAATGCAAATTAATTACTTAAAAATCATACAATGTGATTTTCTGTTTTGTTTCTTTACAAATACAGGTAACGAGTTCAAACAGGTGCAGTTAATACAGGTAATGAGTGGAGAACAGGAGGGCTTCTTAAAGAAGAACTAACAGGTCTGTGAGAGCCGGAAGTCTTACTGGTTGACAGGTGATCAAATACTTATGTCATGCAATAAAATGCAAATTAATTACTTAAAAATCATACAATGTGATTTTCTGGATTTTTTTTTTAGATTCCATCACTCACAGTTGATAAACTGATAAACCTATGATAAAAATTACAGACTTTTACATGCTTTTCAAGTGGGAAAACCTGCAAAATCGGCAGTGTATCAAATACTTGTTCTCCCCACTGTATAGTAATGTTTTGAGGTTTTACATGCAATTTCTGGTGCAAGTGTACCTGGAGGTATAAACAGGGTCCCTCGCACTCCCTTTTCTCTGATTTCAACTCTCTGGACACCTGGTGCCATGTACCATCTTTCAGCGAGCACTGATGCCAGCCGGGTCTGATCCCTTAAGCCGGCGTGTCCACTGTAGACCGAGATGTTGACCTGCACGGGGGTGCACACATCCAACTTCCTGAACCTGACCAGTTGCAGAAAAAAGAAGAACATTTGCCACAAAAATATTGGCATTAAGTAGCAAATTTTTATTGCATTCTGATATTTTAACCAATTGATAGATAATGATTTGTGAAAGAATGATGCCCACCAATCAAGTGCATCTTTATCTGGAATGGGATTTTGGAACATTAATCCAATGATTGGCTATCAATTGATAGATCCACATCAGAAGCTTGACTGAAAAACTTTACCTCCGGCCTGCGCGGCTGCCTGGGACCGGCTGCATGCTCCACAACAAACCCATGGGCTCTTTTCCAGTGTACGTGCCTCCAAAACTCACATCTTCTGATACTAAAAGAACACAAACACAAAATATCCAACAAGCGCTGCAAAGTCAAGGACAGACTGAAATGTAACAAGGAGTTTGTTCGCACTTTAGTTCATGTGGTTCAAATCAAGAGATGTTAATGTAATTCACTCATATAGAAAAATAGAGAATAATTAGGTGATGCTCAATGTTTTGTAGAAACGTTACAAGGTTGTAAAAGGATGGTTGAGTCCCTGCACAAATTCAGGTCTCCTGCAGCACTTTCATTAAAATTTTTAGGTTCTCCTTCATAAATCTGCACTAAATCCATTATCCACAATGTGAAATCATGTTTTTAATGAATACCTAGAAGTTGAACGCTTCTATGGTTTCAGAAAAGTTTATTTTGAAACATTATTATTCTTATCAGTGTTCAAAATTGTAATGTCTATTAATAAAATGACTGGAATCAGTTCTGAGACATGAAAATAATTACGACAATCTTTTGTACTGATGCTTTTAAAAATGTAAGTGATTTCATGAATTACACTTAATGATGAAGCAAATTAACCCCCCCACCCCCAAAAGCAATCTGTTCAAGCTGAACCAAAACAAAGGAACCATCACAGAAGACGTTTTAACTCTTTCATGACCAAAATATGAAATAATACCCAGAAAATTGATTTAAAAACACCCACAATTTAGTCTTTAACAGCTAATTCGTTTTGCATCATAATAAATACAATAGGACATGATTTTAATGAATAATCATTTGTTTTTTCTTATTGTATGGAGCTAATTTTATCTATTTTAAATTATGTGAGTGGTACAGAGGTTTAGAAGTTCATGTATCAAAAACAATACACCCGGTAGTATGAGGTTAAAGAGGAGCAGGACCCACCAGAGACGTTCCCGCTGTGGTCGCTGACATAGTGCCCATAGGCCTCCCAGTAGTCCTTGTCCTCCGACTGGAGGAGGGACCGGATGGTAACTGGACATCCTGGAGGTAGATTCCCCACCTGCACGTCAAACTTTTCATCCACCAGAGCACGACAGGGGTTCACGGAGAGAATTGGAGGAATAATCTGAGACATGGCTGATAATCATCTGCAGAAAAATAAAACCACGTCTGCTTCAGTTGGTGAGTGTGTTGTCACAGACAGGCTACATCAGGGATGGAAAGGTCAGGGATATCTGTTTAAAGTATCTCTCTGAAAGAAAATGTTCTGACTGCAAACACCAGAAATGAGACAAAATAACAGTCTTCACTGCAGATGGTATCTTTTTCTCAACTAACACGAAGTTAAAGTCTCAATCTTATTTGTCCCACACAACGATAACTGCTGCATTAGAAACAATTCATTACAGCAGATTCTCACAGTGCGATGAAAACTGTCCCTTGAAATGAGATTAGAATAAGAGACTAAAATTACAAGTCACAGACAGCAAATTGCTTTCAAAACACCTACACGAAGAGAAATAAGCTTTACAGCCTATCAAACAAGAATTACTTTTTGAAGGCTGTAAGTAAAATACCATCATGGATGGGCCTCATTCATGAAACAGTTGAAGAATTTGTGAGTGAATGCAGAGCAAAAATATACACATTTTTGGGATTTGTGAAAATGTTATTTGTTCTGAGCTTTTCATAGGCAAACAAAATCTAGTCCTGCCTCCTGCCATGTAGAGCCTGCGTGAGTGAGTTCACTTGTTGCCTGTCATAAACAGACTTTACAATGTTAATGCTTACATGGTTTTTTATTTAGAAAATATGCAGATACTCTATAACATATGTTTTACATATGAGAATAAAATAGAAATTAACACATTTAACTTAATCGATGGGCATTTTACATTTATAAATTTCAGGTTGTCTTTGTTGGAATGTCAGTGGATTCATTAAATCAACTTGATATGCTCACAGAGACTCGGGCTGTTGTGAAGCTGAAGTGCACAAATGGTGTCATAAAAGTGAGGTGGTTCACCACGAATGAAAGAATGAAATGAACATGCTATAGCCTAATTTCCATTTTATAATGGAAAAAATTGTGAAGTCTTCGAATATCTCATCCTCTACAGTACATAATGTTAGTGGTGGTGAGATCCAGCCATCCATCCATCCATCCATCCATCCATCCATCCATCCATCCATCCATCCATCCATCCATCCAGCCAGCCAGCCATCTATTTATCTAGCATCCTGTGATGAAATAAAGGGTATTTAAATTCAGGGGTTTTAAAACAAAAGCCCCGAAAAAACCAGTGGACTGGAGGGAATATGCGGTTTGTTCTACATGTCAAAACAGAAAAGGAGGAATACATTGCTTTTTCGTTCATCCAAACCACATTAATCCACATCCAAGTCCAAATCCATCAAATCCAGTCTGAGTCGGTCTGGAAGGGATTAACAAGCAAGACTAATGAGGCAGTTTAAACTTTAGTTTCAGCTGTATAATGCTCTGATTCTTGCTATGAAAACGATATTAACGGCCAATTTCTTTGACTAGGTCAGCCAAATCTGGATTTGACTGACAGATAGAATTAGCAGATGGTGTTAGTGTCACATTTCTGGTTCATTTTTTTTCCAGAGCACATCTGTCCGCATCCAGATAAATTACCATGAAACTCTGACCAATCGAACCCGGAGTTTGACTGGTCAGACCACAAGGACTGTGTACAACACAGCATCAGATGTCTTTATTTGATGCCAGACAAATCCGTGCAACTGAGTATCTCATTACTATTTAACAGCTCTGGTAATAATATGATGTAAACAATAACCAGTGTGTGTTTACCTGTGTGCAAAGTTCCTAAAAATAATTTTGTATTCTGTCAGCATCTCAACACTCGAAGGAATCCTGATAGACTGAGCACAAGGCTTCATTACAACTGTTAGAGTAATTGTTTCAGGAAATGTTCATGGGATTTCCTCTGCTAGAAAAAGAACTGTACAATGAAAGAAAAGCATCTCCACGGAAGAAAGAGAAGGTTATTTGCTGTTTAGAGGGATAAACAAACAGGCAGAATGTAAATGATCAATAGAAAGATAGAGGCCACAGGATGGGACCCCACCCGAGCTCTTTCATCATGAAAACTGCTGCTTTTTAAAAGACGCCGGCTTCCCTTCTCTGCATTCATCTGCACTTCCTGTCTTTAACAATGTACTTCCTTTCTCCAATTCCCTACATTGAGGTCTTTGATAAACTGCACCCCCTTTGCTGACAAAGTGATTGATTTAAAGTAGAAATTCCTTAGGACCAAACAGGAAACGTCAACATGTCACCGTGTGGATAAAGTTTTCACTTGTTCACTCCGTGGACGACCTGCAGCATCATCTCATGTCTTCTACATGCTATTTTCCACCAGCTTAGTTCACATGTACCTGAAGCAAGGTGCAAAAAGCAGGGAAAAATTCACATAATTTCAAAAGTAATTCACTTCATCAAATTAGTCACAAGCCATTAAGCATGAACCATTTTTAATAAAGTAGGCATTAAAGGAGACATGTTCTCCCCCTCTTTTTTACAAGTTCATTGAATTCTGTGAAGCATCGATGAAGTCTCTGCAATATGCTCCGGTCAACATAACGCACAGATATGGCACATAAGCTTCCCTTTCAGCCAAGTCTTTACAGCTTTGTTCAAAACAGGCAGTTTAAGGGGGCGGAGTTCTTCACTTCTCTCATTTCTACCCATCCCTTCTGTGGTGGAGTGTGCCTATTTTGAAATACGTATCACAGTTTTGTGTTAAACACTTCAGACATTTAACAAAACAAGCATATAATGCAACTTTGGGAGGTGATGAAGATGGGTGAACTGGATAAATTTAATCTGGATCTGGGTCTGTGATTTCACAGAATTTTGGAATCTGAATGACATGTTTTCAGACCTCCACGACCCCAGTCAAACTGACATGGTTGTGTTATATTTGTTTTGTATGTGGTCGATTCAGACACCGGAAAATGTGATTTCAAGCACATATTTTAATTTATTTTTAAATATTTTATTATATTACATTCCTTCAACCTCTTAATAGCCACTCGCCTGCCGGCAGTCCATTTCAGATAGGTGACTTTATGTCTACACTACGCAGTGATGTATCCCGCTTCAATTTTCATCAAAACGGACATACTAAAGGGTATAATCTCCAAAATTCATTCATCCAGTTGATTTTGCTGGAGTCATGAGCACCAAACCATGAATCATTGATAATTACCTGCATGCTAAAACGTAATTTACAAGAAACACACAGCTACTCCCTCCATTTGAGGCGGCCATACAGCCCTAATATGTGTCCATTCCTCAATTATTTATCTAGTTGTCCGTAAGAACCCACTGATCAAAAGCATGAAGATGGTTTTTTTTGGTTCCAGCTTGTGAATATTGTCCTGTGAAATCAATTTGCTTACCGTCTACCAACTTTGTTTGTCAAATAAAATCCAGACTTTACCGACCGTATCGATATTTTCTCTAGTTCCTATGGTGTTGTTGGGTATGCTGAACAGACGAAATTACCATTAATAGGTGGGTGTCAGGGGGCTACACATACATCCCCACACACATTTTTGCAAAGTTCTCACATAGACTGTAATTGTTTTGAAAAGTGTTTGGGCAAATGGGGATGAGGATGCCACCTACAGCTTTTCACCCACTCTGACGTGTAGCTTATTGTAAAATGTCACAGCTGGATGCAGAAGGGTGATCGCGGAGGCCACAGGCGATTATTAGCAGCTCCTTTGTTTTCTTTTTTGCATCTCTCCCTCACATCCTTCCTGGAAGAGGCTACTGTAAGATGTGAGGAAGCGATGTGAGTGAGGACAACAGACAGATGCAACACCTTAAATGGCATCCTCACAGTGTCTTAGATAAGGGAGATGAGGTAAAACCTCTCACATGTCAGGTCAAACTAAATTCCACATTTGAACTGTGCTGATGTCATTTCTTATGCTTCTGGATCCAAACACTTTTTTTTTTCTTTGCACCAATTCCTACTTCAAGGTCTGATTCACAGAGTCTCCTGTGGGAGTTGATATTGGCATGCGATTGATACTGAACTTCCTGTCATGTGTGTATGCTGCAGAGGACCCAAATGCAGATTGCAGGCAGGAGACAAGCTGGCAAAAAGCTGGGGATACAATGATAAATCAAGCTCAGGCTGTCAGCTCCTTGAGACGGCCTGAAAATGTGTTTTTGTTTTTGTTTCCACCCTGGAAGCAGGTTCATGTTTGGGCCGGGTAAGGGTTTCTGGGTTGGGTTATATCAGCACGCTGGTGGTGCGTAAAGATAAGGATTTTTTTTTTTTGGCATGTTTGTGTCCCGTTACTTTATTCACATCAAAGACGTTAAAGACGTGATGTGGGGGTGGAGAAACAGGGTGAAAGCAGTTACAGGGAACTTGCTCAACCTAAGACTTTGAGGCGCTTTCAAATTAATCAAATTTGCTCAGACAGGAAAATATTGTTCCCTTCATCACCACCTCTCGGAGGATGAGTTTGGACTCGAAGTGCTCGGTTTTCCTGAAAGAGTAAATCAAAAATTTCTAAATGAACGGTGTGATTGCAGCACAGACAGCTGTTTATTTGTCTTTCCATCTCGCACACGTCATCTGCACCTTGTGCAGCCAGCTTTAGCTTTTCAGTGGAAGCAAAAAGTAAAAAAACACTGAAAGTGGTTTTGTAAGAGGATTCTTTAGCCTAGATATATCACAGCAGAAAAGGTCCTCACTTTAATATTTCCATTTAATTTCAAAAGTGTCCTTGAACTGCATAAATGAATACTATCATCAGTCCACCTGTTGCTCTATGACCCTCATGGATGATTCAAATTGTTTGTTTCAAAATTAACTTATGTCTGAATTTGTTATTTAGTCATCAATCCACAGCATCGTAGCTGCAGTTCTTTTTTTTTTCACAAATCAGAACAATTTGTTTGATGGAAAATAGCACATCTCTTGAATGTATTGAATTTATGCTACGCTAGATCGATCAAAATAAAAATAAAAGTTAGAACTGTCACAACTTTGTGCATATATTCCCTTCTGATTGTCTGCCTCATGCCAGAGAAAAGTTGAATGCATCCTGTTGAATTTATTAGCATATTGTTGTGACTTTGCCTCAACATCAACAAAGATGGAGTCATCTGAGAGAGGTCGACATCATGGCAGAGGTGAGTAACCTGACGGAAGAGAAGATGAGACGGTGACCTACCAAGACACCGAAGAGTAAATCGCACAGCTTTTTAAAAGTGACTCAACCTCTGTACCACCAAAATCTAAATCAAAACACTCTGCATACTGACAATACTGATACCAAAGCCTAAAAAGCTCATTTGGCAGCTCAACTTCACCTTCAGATTAGCCTGTTCGCAAAGTGTCTCTGTATGTTGTGACAAATGTTTCTTAATTTTATGAACATAAATGTTGGACTTGCACACTTTGTAATTCATACTTGGCAAGTTAAAGTCAAGAGAATGTACCCTGGGGGTTGGAACATCACAGTTGAATATTTCTGCGATTTTAAAATAATAGCTTACTTGATATTAGTGTCACATCCCCAAAGTGTTGGAGGAAAAGTCTGATCCATCTTGATAAAACAACCACAAATTTAAAAAAGTAGAGAAATGTCATTCTTGTTTTATAACTGCTAGTTGATGGGTCATGCATTCATAGACACTTTGCTGTCTTAAGTCTACACTGGGGCAAGAATACATTTCAACGATATTAAACTAAACTCAGACTTTAAGGTACTGTGGCTGAAACTGATGATGTTTCACACGTGTGAAGTATGTCCACAAGAACATAAGTACAGACAAGTAACACACATTCAAAAATTCACACTATTTCAGTTCACCAAAAACTTGAGGATACAAGGACCATTTTTATCTTTGTTTGCATGCACAGATGACACAGAACAATACATAGGAGAGCCTCGGAACAATGTCTTACAGCAGTGACACACAATGGTAGCCCATTACTCACTACAAAACAATGTAACACATGACTGTACATCCAAAATCATTAGAAAAGAATATATATACATATTTCCATATATTTACACAAATAATCATGTTAAACAAAGTGCATTTTTAATTACCTGAACTGAAACATGACTTAACAAATTTATAGAGTTGGACATCAAAACACAAACTAAGAAAAACACAACAAAATATACAATATAACAACAGCTACAGCTACAACGTCTACAAGAGTTAACGGAATATTCTTTAAATACATAAATATTGTATACTACACTGTTTCATGCCATTTTTGCTGAACGAACTATAGTCAATAAAGTACCTTGAAAAGGCATATTTGAAGAGCCCAAATATAGTTATGTACATGTGTAAAACTTTAAATCTGTAACTTTGACTCTCCGTCTGTAGCGCCCCCGGGTGTATTGATGTGGGCATAAACAACTTATTTACAGGGAAAATATTTTAAGTAGTTGCTTCCCAAAAATGCCAGTGTGAATCATATTGAAGTTATCAACCACGCCTTATAAGCAACTAACAAGTAACAGTAGATTATTATGCGTGCCATTATTATTTCTTTATTTGACGATCATTTTGTGTTATGATATTTTAGACTAAGAGAGTGTGCTTTGTGTATGTTTTAAAGGCACCTGAACACTCCTTAAATATGTCATTGAACCACAATATTTCAGCATCAGAAAAAAAGGGAAATATGTTCATAAAGAATGCGCTTATTTCAAATAAATGTCATGTAATTTTACATTAATCAATAAAACAAACAATATAGTTAAACACTGAAAAGGTAAAGGGTTTACCTTGGTTTAAACCGCTCATTGTTAAACTGAAATAATAAGATCACGGCTCATCAATCAGTCAAAAGAAAAATGCAGAAACTGGAGGAAAATTCAGATTCAGTGGGAGGAGTTTGTGATGGATGATGGAAGAAAAACAGTTACAAAAAGTTTTTGCTTAAATCCAAAATCCCATCTGCTCCGTGTCTCTTTTAAATAAAAATGTTAATAACACATCAGTCACTAAACCTTTTTCTGAAGCGCTGACAGTCAGTGTTTCAACACTGCAATATTTTAACAATGCCAGCTGTTGCCATGACAACTCCTTTAGACCACAACGTATTTTTTTCCCTCATTAAATGTCATGGACATGGAGGGTTTCCCCTTTGCTTTGTTTCCCTTCCTCTTTGTGACCTCACCCCATGTTTTGCTCTCATTGGCTGTCGCTACAATGTGGATTTGGTAACAGCTCTGGTATTTTTCATGTTCATTTGCTGATCTAGCACTGGAGATGGTTTGGCAATGTGTGTTCAAACGTCTGTGATGCATATTTCAGTAGTTCGGGAATTTGAAAAAAAAAGTTGTGTCTGGAAAAATGAGTTGCACGATTTATTTATTTATTTTTGTCCCCTCTGGTAAAAGCACTTGGAAAAAAACTGAATATTTTCAAAAGGATTTCTGGACTCATCTACAACAAGAACTTCTAGGGGCCGCTGGCCAGCCTTTATGTGTTTAGTCTGTCGAAAGATTTATAAGCGTTGACATTGCTGTAGTACCGAGACAAAAACCCTAATTTTGTTTTAAATCAAGTGGAAACACATCCACTCAAAAAGTTGAATCCATTTATAACCCAAACTCCCCGTTTCAAATTGGAAAAAAAAAATACACTGATATAAATTCTCTTTGTTTGAAGGTCTAATTTACAGAAATGCATGGTTTTCCTAATCCTAACCAGATAGTTTTTCAATCCTAATGCTAGACAATGCAACTTGATCCACTCAGTTAGCAAATGATTTCCCTATTCACATATATATGTGTGTTTCCAAGCTCTGCAGCCCCATGCTCTGGACTGTCTTTGGATATTGCTAAAACACACCTTTTGAAGAAAGCCTCAATATATTGCTGCTAGACTGTCTTTCTTTCTCTAATTATTTTAATGTACGCATGACAAAAATAAAAAAGAAGGAAAGAGGCACAGAGAGAAAATTGTATTCCAGATCTGGAGATTACATTTCATAGAGGTAATGAGGAAAGATGCCAGCATCTGTCCATCCTGTTCCTGCTGCTCAGAAGTCACTAATTAAAAAAAAACCTATAATGTTTTCTACAGATAGTAAACCTACATCGTTAAACACTTAATCAAATTGTAATATTTCCCAAATACTGATTCACATCCAGTCCAGACCATTCTCATCTAGTGTTGTTTTATGTAACCAATGATAAATAATTTATCTTACCTCACAAAACACGAATGATTGGTTTCTCCAAATGTGTTTAATATTTCAAGGATACATCTGGGGGACGTCCTACATTTTATCTGTGCCAAATGTGCATTTACAGTTTAAAATCTGTTGTAACCAACTGTTACAACAGAACTATACAAAGATTTACATGTTTAATAGTGACAGGTAGTGATGTAACTATAAACATTGCAACACTTATCTTTATATTGTTTCTCATGCTGGTTCAAGTTGTTTACTGGCTTTCATTCTCTGCTGCTATGCTAAGCTTTGTAACATTGCTTAGAAAAAGTGCTATATAAATATAGTTTCATAATAATTATGATTTTTGGCTTTCCCCATAGCACCAGTTTGGATGGGTATAAAATATTTCTAGGTTGCTATATGAATGCTATTCATTTCCAAATGAGCCTCAATGTGGACAAATTCTCAAGTTCAATTAAAGAGCAGCTTAGAAAGGGCCACGCTAATAGCAACATTTTAAGGGACTGAGTTGTTTTTAATACCATCTGAACCAAACATCTTCCACCTGGCACATTGAATAGTTATTAAAACTCTCTTTACTGCAGAGCAAACTTTTCCACTTTGGATTGCAGTAAAGAAAATAAACTGTAGGTGTTACCCCCTCCCTCTGATGAGTTCATACCTTCCTCCAGACTGGTTTTCAGCACATACAGTGTTCAGTCAGGATGCGTATGGGACCTGTGGACAGTTCTTAGTGGTGAGGTTGAGGTCTCTGAATGGCTCTGACAGGCGTGGGCCCTGCAGGCGAGACAGCAGCGTGGTCCGCCGGATGCTGCTGTCGGAATCCTGCTGGTGGAACTTATTCCTCAGCCGGTGGCAACACGGCAAGCTGCTGACAAAGTCAGAGAGCAAGTGGCCGCTAAAGAGCATGTAGATCCAGGGGTTGCAGCAGCTGTTGAGACTCGCCAGCAGGGCAGAAAGCGTTACAGCAGCATTCTCTGAGTCTGCAGGGAGAAGAAAAAGAAAGATTTATTAAGCTTTTTCTGGGATATTTACTGATCTGAATAGTTATTTTTCCATGCTGCTCTGAGTCAGACCTGAGCAATAAATGTTTATAACCAAACCTTATTTAAAAGAGTCAAGGGACTTCACAAGAAGGATGAGACTGATCCAAAGGTTCCACTACAAAAATCACATTGGTCACAAAATTATTATTTTAAGATTTGATTTTCCTCATCATTATTTTAAAATGTCCTATTAGTTTTACAGATTTGTTTTACTCTTGTGAGGATTTTAACGTCAGAACAACTACTGACCTCTATCGTTTTCTTAAATGTCTGTTTTTTAATACCTATAATATCCCATTTAAGCTATTCTAGTAGCTTCGAGGCTTTATAAAGATATAATTACGGCAAACACAAAAGTTCAAATTACAATTATAATGAGCAGCCTCAAAAATTAAAATGTTTAAAAATGTAATGTCTAGGAGTTTTCTAGTTCTGTTTCTTGTATAATTGTCTACCCTTTTTAACAGTTTAGATCTGAAAACAACAATAGAAACAAGAACATTACCAGGATTACAAAGAGCTGCTTTGATAAACTAATCTTACATTTTTATACATTTATAATTTTTCATTTCATTTTTACATATGAAAGCTTCAATTTTAAAAATTAAATGTGCCTGGTTATATGTACATATTTGGCTTGGGTGGCTAAAGGATAAATATGAATGTCTGATTAAAGGACAATTACTTGCAGAGTGGGATATGGTTTTTCTGTAACTCTGAAAGAAAAAAATATGGTAGGTATGATGGTTTTTATGTAGAAAACATAACATTGCATTTGGTAACTTTAAAAGCTGACCCACAGAGCAAATTAAAGACCTATTTAACACTTACTTTAATAATGTTTTTTTATTGGAGCTGAGGCATATAACTCTATGTAATCTGATTTTGCCATGACAATGATGCTGACAATATTGTCTTAGGATATAATAGGATAGGATATTGTCCCTAAGATATAAGGTAAAAAACAACAAAAAAAAACAAACTTTGACATGATGAAGCTGCTTTACTCACATTAAATTTCTTTAAGGCTCAATACATTCAAAATGTTGCTTTTTCAGGCTTTCATTTAATGATGGGGATACTGTAAAGTAACAGCTTGTTTTAAATAATAAACAATATCCCATCTGAATATCAAATCAAAAGCAGTAATAATAGCATTTTGGGATAGCATTAGCCCAGCAACATTACTGTGGTCCAAACAGGTCCAAAAACTTTTATTTTCTGTCTAAAGTTTATTTTGCACAGTATTTATGATCAACGCTCAAGCTCACTAATAAAGTGATGTGCATGTGTAACATAAAACTAATTAGCTTAACTTGTTAATGGAACAGTTACTTTATGTCTTCCAGTCTTATGACTGTCTGTAAATCATTATTCAACAATCTACCTTATTTTATCAAGATAAAGGGCCCGTGTGCATTTGTTCCCTTCCGGTTGCACTCATTTGATCCCAAGGTTTAGTTACCTATTACACACCGTTCAGTGTCTCTAGCTAAGTTAAAATATTCCATGCTCATTATCTTTGGCTCCTTAGCTCGGCTGCCCGTGGGAATCTTCTTTTCTGGAAAACAGCTCAGACATTTAAAAATGCACTAATTGGTTGTTTTTGGGTTTTTTTTTAAACTACAATAGAACGCTATTTTAAAAAAAAATATATGCTTGGCTAAAATAAATAACAGATTACTGCTGATAGCTGGACAAATAACACACTTCCCTTTTGTGTGACTTACTGTAAAACTTATCATGAAACTCTTAATGGAGTGTTATTATCTCAGAAATCTTAGTTTCCTGTAAAAAGGGTCAGGAGGCTGGCCGCCTGCTGATCTGCCACAATAAACAGGCACTGCTCCAACTCAGCCCTGCTGAAACTCTTATATGACAAAATCACACATCTCTCTCTCTCTCTCTCTCTCTCTGTATCTCTCTCTCTCTCTCTCTCTCTCTCTCTCTCTCTCTCTCTCTCTCTCTCTCTCTCTCTCTCTCTCTCTCTCACATACACACACACACACACAATTTTATGAGAAATCTGGAAATTGTTATTATTTCACAACAACGAACAGTCAACCTTCCTCAATTGTCAACATTTCAGCAGACATTGGTAAAATACGCAGTATTCACACATTTTGTTTTGTGCTGGGGGAAAATTTACTTTGCCAGGATAACCATCATTTAAACTCTAATACATGCTACAATAATTATTTTATGATTTAATGCATAGTTCTGTTTTGATCTATAGTCTATTTTTCTCCTGCGGTAGTAAAGTACCACAGGATCCATCCATCTGTTTGCCCATGGTATTCTTCGCCTTAAAGAATATAATTACTTCCATAATGCTTGTACGATATAACAGGTGGTCTCATGTTTGAATCACAGATTAAGTCAACTCATCCCAATCTCCTTTCCCCATGCAGCACACCCACAATACTAGACATAAACACCTTATTATAGGGAAAAAAACGTAAACTTGTGGGAACAAGTATGAGTGTTGTGTGTCGGGGACCACAGATCTGGAACGAGTTGAATGATGAGCCTTTAAAAGTCACAGTCCATCTCCATATTCAAACGCCAGTTAAAGAAACAATTGTTAAGCTCATATGTACACTTCGGCACCACAAAATGTTTCATGTTAAGTGTTTGTAATGTGGTATGTTGTAATGTAAGTGGTAGTCTAGCATAATATGCATGTTGTATTGTTAAGTGTGTATATAAGTGCAAGTGCATGTATGTATTTTCATCTATTATGTTCATTGGCTCCTACCATAACCATAGCTTTTGATAGCTTCTCCAGGAGACCAATTCACATGTGTGAGTCTGTGTGAGTGTGAATAAGTATATTAAAATGAAACAAAGTATGTTAGAACAAATGTTCAAACCAGAGGAAAGAGACTTAACCTTCAAAACCCTGAAGTCCCCAGCAGGGGCGAAAATCCCGTTTCATAGTTGGGGGGGACAATAAACAGTAAAATTTTAGAGTTTAAATCCAGTGGGGGACAAGGAATAAAAGTTTTAGCCTTCCTTTAATACAGCATTTTGACATTTTCATCTCTATCTCGCAAACAGGCAGAAGACCTTTCTTAGAGCAATACAAAACAATGGTATTAGGTGGAAGGTGGCAATAATACAGCACATCTGACATAATACACTGCAAAAACCCAAAATCTTAACAAGAATATTTGTCTTATTTCTAGTTAAAATGTCTCATTTTTAGTTAAAAAAAATCTCATTACACTTAAAACAAGACTCATCACTGGAAAAAAACAACAATTTTCACCTGTTTCAAGTAGATTTTCACTTAAAATAAGTACAAAAATCTGCCAATGGAACAAGATTTTTTTGCTTGTAATGAGAAGATAAATCTTGTTCCAATGGCAGATTTTTCTACTTATTTCAAGTGAAAATTTACTTGAAAAAGGTGAAAATTGTTGTTTTTTTCCAGTGATGAGTCTTGTTTTAAGTGTAATGAGATTTTACTGTTTATTATTATTTTCGATTTTGGTTTCGGCCACAAATTTTCATTTTGGTGCATCACTACTAAATACTACTGCATTGTTCCAAAATTATTAATTCTGTCTCAAATTATTCTAGGGGGGGACAGCTTTACTAATGGGGGGGACTTGCCCCCCCCTGTCCCCCCCGGGATTTTCGCCCCTGGTCCCCAGATCTGGAGACGTTGATAAGAGAAATGCAAGTTGGAGCAAAGCAGGCTCGGGGTTTAAACGGTTTACTGCTACAAGCCTGTCAAATTCAGAGGCCGATCAGATAACTCACCGTCCCAGGAGAAAGTGTCGTCCCACACGGACCACATCTGCACGGTGAAGAACGGCGCCCAGCACACCACGTACGCCACCACGATCACGAAAGTCATCTTGACGGTGCGTAATTTGGCACGGGAGATGGTGCTGACGGAGCTGACGCAGCTCCGGCCCAGGATGCCGGTCTTGGTGGCCTCGGCCACGGCGTCCGCGCTCTTCCTGCGCGTCTTGCACTTGAGGTTCCTCCAGATCGCCCTGCAGATGAAGCCGTAGCAGAAGACGAGCAGCGCCACGGGCAGCAGGAAGATCCCGGCCGTGATCCAGCTGATGTAGGCGCGCAGCCCCCACGGCTCCACGAAGTGCGCCCAGCAGTCGTGCACGCCCGAGCCGGGGCGCACCTCGCTCAGGGAGAAGATGAAGTACTGCGGGGTGCTGAGCACCAGGCTGCACGCCCACGTGGAGCCGATCATGGCGTAGGCGCGCAGCGTGGGCTGCTGGAGCGTCTGCAGCGGGTGGCAGATGGCGATGTAGCGGTCCACGGTCATCATCACCATCATGTACGTGGACGCGAACATGCCCAGCACCTGCAATATCGATATTCAAAATTTGAATATCGATTTTTTTTTGTTATTGTTTTTAAATTTTTTTTTTTTTTTTTTTTAATATCCCCTATTTTTTTCCCATTATATCACCCAGTGCTCCTACCTAAGTGACCTGGGCATTGCCACTCTCTACCAACCCTGGGAGGGCCCTGCACTGAGCTCAGGTTTTATTTCACGTTTTATTTCATTTTATAATTTATTTTTTATATAACACAATTGCCTGTCCTTAAAAAATGAAAAATAATGGACAGAGGTTTATTTATTTGTGGATTTATATCTATACTGACTGATCACTGTGCCTGTCCTTGGTTTTAGTACCCATCTTTCTTGTGTTTATTATCATTTGCCACATAATTAAAGCAACCTCATACTAAATTTAATGTTAATTTCATATGATGTAAATAATATGAAAAACATACAAATATGTTGTAACTTTAGCTTGTATAGTTATAATAAAACATTGTTTTGACTCAGTTTGTCCCATGAATTGTCACTATAATCTGATGAACGTGCAACTCGGATTTTAAAATCCATCACTATCATCTGATGTACATATACAACTTGGATTTTAAGATGTGTAATGCATTTTTAAATTTTTCGGTGAACTATGTAGAATATAATAATCGGGATATCGCATAATGGGGATATCGCAATGTGTATCGTATCGTGGCTCAAGTATCGTGATGCATATCGTATGGTGAGGTCCTTCCCAATACCCACCCCTACCTGCAGGTGCTTCACGATGCGGCACAGAAAGTCCGGGCCGTAGAAGCGGAAGGTGATCTCCCAGCAGAGCTGCGGCAGCACCTGGAAGAAGGCGACCACCAGGTCCGCCAGGCTCAGGTGCTTCATGAACAGGTGCATGCGCGACAGCTTCCTGCGGGACCTGTACATGGCCAGCAGGACGCTCACGTTTCCGACCACAGCCGCGAGAAATGCCAGACTCAGAACGGTGATCTCCATCTTGGCCACCTCCTCGTTCCGTCCGAACGGATCGGTGTCGTTTCTCTTCCCCGTGAGGTTCTCCAGTCGCAGCTGCGTCAAGTTGGAGCCTCCGCTGCAACTTTGGCCCGTGATGTTGCAAAAGCTCTCCGAGGGGAAGGCCATGGTGGCCGCTTCTCCTCCGGAGAACTTGTTTAAACTACAAGTTCTCCTGTGCGCAATAGTCGCCTGTGCGCAATAGTCGCCGGTGCGCAATAGTCTGACTAAACTCTCAGTTTCCTTGGTTCTCTCTCACGGAAAGACAACAGTGAGTGACAGTTATAAACAAAAGTCAAAGGATCTTCCCTCCGTGGTGCACAGTCAGTTCCTGAGTGAAGTGCAGGGCTGCAGTGCGACCTCTTTTAAAGGCTCTGGTACCCGCTCAGTCCACACAAACACAGGCGAGGAACCCTGAGCGCACGTACCCACTTCCTCTCCCCTCCTACCCACTAAACACTTAAGTGACACAAACACAAGATAAAGTGCAGCCTGCTGGAGGAGGAATCTCTTCTCAATGTGGTCAAAAAAGGAAAAGAAGAAAAAAGTTTCTTCTTTTTTCCCTATGGCTGACAAATATTATTGTGAGCAAGTTGCCTACAATAAAAAGGACAAAAACAAAAAACGCCATCAAGGTTATATAACTGATTTATTATTCATAAGGTATGTTTTATTTGCCCAGTCTTTGTTTATCATTTCCCATTTTAGGATATAAGATGTCACAATATACATTTTCCACATAGTTTTCCCTCACTGTTTAGTCTGTAACCCATGATCCATTATTTATTTTCAAAATTTCTCTCACCTAAGTTTTATGAAAATGGGAAATGTTCATTTGTAGCTCAGATAAATAATGCAGCATTAACTTAAATCTCTAATTTGTAAATTCATTTTAATCTTTTTTTGAAAGCACAAAATACCTGTTTTTTCTGATTTCCAGCTAAATATAAAATTTGATTCAACAACACTTTTAAAAGACTTATGAATGAGACGGGCATATTTACTCTAAAAAGAGGATATTAGCGGCTGCAGGTTTGAAAGACGAATCTGTGTAAATTTTTCTCTAAGATTCCATCTGTTTAGCAGTCTGTAGTCATTGCTGTCTGATTCTCCTGTTCATGGAGCCCCATTAATCTTCAGCTGAAGACACCCGGAGGACAGTTGTCATACATCTGCATCTCTGACGCCACAGATCTATGAGCTTGTGTCTAGAAACCTCTGAGGGCTTCTGTGTAATGATACATGTTTTCCGCGTTGAGAAAAACAGTTTTCAAAAAGTTACTGCTGAGCTCAGATATATTCACCATTGTGGCTCTAGCAGCTTGTCGTGTAGGGCAGCTTGGGGGGTTGAAGGTCACACTCATCCAACAGCCCGGACTCAGGCATCACTCCTCTTATCAAGGTTTCCTTTCGGCCTTTCAATGTTTGCAGAAATGATGCACTGTCTTAAAGGGTTTTTGTAATTTTGCATTATCTGGTGGAGTTTAGCACAAATATGCAAATTGGTCTCATCCTTGTTGAGAAACCATACACTGTTTAAAAAAAAAGGAGGATTGGACAAACCGTCTTTGATGTCAGCCTTTTACTGTTTACATCAGTCTTTTGAAACCCGTGTTGTTTGGGGTTCTGGGCTGAGCCAATTTGGCAGGAGTTGACTTTGCTCAAACCAAAGAAATGAAATGATGGGTGAAACGAACACGCTTGGCAACTGGTTGGAACATGTCCTACATAAGCTTTAGCTTGGCTAGCTCATGCCAAACTGTTCGGCTAACTAGCGGTACCTTGTATTCATTCTGACCAATTTGAAACAAGTCCTGCTGAAGCTAAAACAATGACTGCCAGAGCAGACGACTGAGCTCATAGACCAAACGCTTCTCTAACTGACCCTTGGTGTCCACAGTCCTGACAAAGACTGCTGGCTCACGAGGGTCCAGACCAGAAGGTGACTTGGCTGGAGGAAGGTGGTTGTCCTGGGGACTGTTGGGAGCCAAGCACCAATCTAGTTCCAGGTTGAGGCTCATGCGGAACTAAGATTCATTGCAGTTTCTCCACTGACCACTTGAGGCTGGCTGCAAAACCGAGTCAATATCAATTGACACATGTTTAAATGTCCAACTTTAGATCACGTTTGGGCGGCAGACAAAAAGCAGTTGACAACACAATTCACTATTTTTCCTAATGTCTGGAAGCGAGGCTCGCTATCCATGAGAGGTCAATGAAAATTATGAGCTGACACTGAAAACCTTAATATTGTTTGTGTAGTACTTTGCTTACATATTCAAAGGCTTCCATATGAACCTTGAGAAAAAGTTAGATATTTTACTTATCAGTATGGTGTTCTCATAATATATATGTTTTGTATGCGTGCATGATATATTATGTCTGAGGCACAGGGGTACTGCTGCGGATCTTTTATTGTCAAGGACAATACTAAAATACACATTCAAGCACAAGGCTTTCAAAAAATGCTAAACAAACTTCAAGTGGTCGACTTGGTGTGGAGGAAGAATGTACGCAGTGAACATCGAAAAATAGGAAAATATTATCCTGATTGGGGACCATTTATGATCATCAAAATAACAGGAAAAGTTATCTAGTTGGCTCAGGTGGATGACTTTTACCTCAGGTGAGCTTTGACCACCTGAGGTTTCATCATGGAGAGACACTTAGGATTCATCACAAACTGAGCCATCGACCGCTCCCCCTCTCAACCATCTCCAGCTATAAACTTTCTGCAAGCTCTCTCAGAGACCTGTATAGCTTCACCTTCGGACCAGTGTTACCTCCCTGTCCACTCTCAGCACCAGCCACAAAGCCCTCCCCAACATCAGCTGCAGAATCGTCTTCAGCACCAGAGTATTGTCCAATACCACAGTTCTCACCAGTACTAGCTCCAGGGTCCATTTCTGCACCAACGGCCTTTTCCAGCTCCAGCTGTAAACCCTGTTCCACCTGCAGCTGAACTTCTGACTCCAGCTCTTAACATGAAGAATGTAACATTAAGTATATCTAAAATATACTGGTGTGTTTGTTCAGCAGTTAAACACTTACTTAGGTAATTGTTGTTTTTGTTTTATCTATTTTATAATCTAATAGCTGATCTAGTTTCCTTAAAAAAAAATGTTCATACCAATCATGTAATGTTGCACACAGGCCTGACAGATGCTTGGAAATGGAAAAAACAATAAAACAACCACAAACATACATCCTTCTTTCAAGAACAGGACCTTAACTTTTTATAGGGACCTTGCAAGGACAGGTCCCAATCAAGAACTTAAAAGTGAGGTGGTGCACTCAATTTCAATGAATCAGTCTAAATTTTGGTGAGGATGCCTCCTGGACTCCTCCCTGGTGGGGGTTCAAGGCTTGTCCCACTTGGAGGAGACCCCGGGGAAGACCCAGGACACGGTGGAGGGAGTATATCTCACGGCTGGCTGGAACACCTTGGGATCCCCCCAGATGAGCTAGACGAATTGGCCGGGGAGAGGGAAGTCTGGGCTTCCCCGCAACCCCACCCAGGATAAGCAGAAGAAGATAGATGGATAGATGGATGCGTGTCTACATTTTTTCCAAGAAAATTTAGTAGATGTTAAAAAAATGCATTTATACATTTAACTGTCCTTCAGGTGATCCATGTATGCATTAATTATATACAAAAAAAAAAGAATCTGGGAGGATCTTTTCATATTGACTCCATTGAGATGACATGGATTTGGGAAGGAAGGGTTTGGGAACTTGTTAAATTTTCTGCTCTTGATTGCAAAATTGCATTGCACCCAAAATTTGAAAATATTCATAGTACATTCCTGTCTCAGTGTGACCCAATAAAATATGACATAATTCTGGGAGCGGTCCATGATTCCATGTCCACAAGTGTGTGTTTTAACCTCTGCAAAGTAAAATCTTTCCATTTACAATGTTAGTTGTGTATATTTAAAGCAGCACAATTCAACAGGCTCTCTCTGGTGCTGAGAGGAGTGTTATTCTTGAGCAAACTGGAAATGACTCTTAAACTGAAAACTTGTAGTTAGTTACGACAAGATAATGTCGGAACTAACAAAAAACTGGTTGTACATATCAGGGCTTTCATCAGAAAACAAGGTTGCCAGGTATCCAGATGGACAGCGAGCACACCTCCACACACAGTCCAGCTGGATCTCACCTCATGTGGAATATCCGTTCCAAGAGTAAGGTTGTGCTGTTTTACACTTTTTGATCAGCTTTTGTTAGAACAGGGAAGCGAAAGAAAGGAAGGAAATTTCTTAAATTCTTCAGTGATGTGCTGTTCTTTTCCCTAACCAGTAGTTCATACATAAATCTCTTTAGTATGCAGAATAACTACTGGCTGAGGAGCCACTTACATTTTCAAATGACACCACAGCAGTAAATCTCTATCGTAAAGAGGCTGCCATGACACTGTTAAGAGACTGGTATTATTTTAACTAAAATGTGCTGCCATAAACATTCACAAAGATTTTTTCCTTCGTTTTAAATTGTGAGTTAATGCCCTTAGTGAGCTGTGCCACCAATGTAAGGAGAGGAGCACTACAGAGGAGCAGGAAATGGTCATGGGGAAGAGAAAAAAAAGAAAAACAACCTCCATGGCAAACTACTTGGGTAAAAAATGTTCTCTCAAATGTAAGTCGCTTTGGATAAAAGCGTCTGCTAAATGACAGTAGTAGTAGTAGTAGTAGTAAAAGAAATACATTCTTCAAATAAGACTATCCTTCACCATACTCCACACCTGGTGCTTTAAATGTCCAAATAAATACATAAGAAAACATCAGATTCTTATTTATTTTAAGAGAAGTATTGCAGATTAATTGGTAGTGGTAGTCTAGTGGCTACAGAGGTGGGCAAGCCCTGGGATGGCAACCAAGATGAACCACCTTGGGCCCCTGAGCAAGGCCTTAACCCTAATTGCTCAATGGTGTGTGTGTCTCAGATGATGTAAGTCGCTTTGGATAAAAGCGTCTGCTAAAATGACAGTAGTAGTATGGAGCAAATGCATCGAATCCATACCCACAAAATCCTCAGAGTATATCAAAGTCACACTAGTCGCAATGACTTCAATGAAGGGTCAATGGATTAGGCTTTTTTTTTTTTATTATTGAAATATTTCAGATATACAACTTGATATTTTGTTTATTTATACAGATCTAATCGGACGAATGGATGGCCAAAAGCCACAAAACCTCCAATCTGCCAAATGATCAAAAATAATTGGAGGGAAAATTTTCCACTGCAACTCATCAAGGCAGTCTTGTAAACACATCGTATAGCAACCTTGTCCAAATACAAGTGTAACATTTATTGGCTATCCATTAAAAAACAAACAAAAAAACAACAATTGAGAAAACAAGTTTATTATACACTTTTTCAGATAGGTTTTACATTTCAGTCATCGAAATGTGACCGGTGGTGTCTTCAGAAGCCTTTTAAAGTTATCCAATTGTATTATTTTTATTATTTGATTTGAGTATATATTTATAAAAAACAGCCTAAACTCAATTAATATTTGTGCTGGCCTGCTCTGCATCTTTCACTTTCCTAGGTGTGTGCTTGTCTTGTGCTCGCCTCAGCTGCAGCAAGTTCTCCTCATTGCACTGTGGAGAAGAGCCTTCAGGGGCAGCTGGGTAGCTTTCAAGGACATAAGCCACCACCACAACATAATAATCCCATCACATTTACATGATACAAACAATTCATGAAATACTGCAGACTGATCGCTCCCGACAAAAGGCTGAAGCTCCCCCAACCCCCTCATAAACCCAATAGACATTCCCTTTAACTTTTTTAGATTAATTTAATTAAAAACCTAAGGGAACACTACCATGATAATTGAATCTGAAACAAGAGAACATTTGTGGCACAGTATGTGATACATTTTCTTAATTCAACAACTGATAATGGCTGGCTGTCAAAAGAGTTAAAGCATGTTCTTGCATTTATTAAATCAGGGTTTCAGCACACCGTGACACAAGAGGCCGTGTCATTAACAGCTGTGCAGACCTTGATAGCAAGCTGGTGAGGAACATTAATTGGATTCAGGTGTGTTGATGCAGGGAAACATCTCAAACCTGCACGACAGTCGGCCCCAGGGACTCAGGTTAAGAAACTCATTAAATGATCAGATGACAGTTCAGTTGGCTTTCCGGGATGAGCCCTCCTCTATGTGTGAAAGGAGTTACAAAATGAACTACAAGTCCCATTTTTTTTTAAGATTCCATCACTCACAGTTGAAGAGTACCTATGATAAAAATTACAGACTTCTACATGCTTTTCAAGTGGGAAAACCTGCAATATCGGCAGTGTATCAAATACTTGTTCTCCCCACTGTAACTCAGCAACCTCGTTCCCAACAAGATGAACCAGATCCAAGCGATGTCCATCAAATGTATGCTCATCTTTCCATCAGATGAAAGGAGTTAATTTCAACAAGCATTCTGGTTCAACGTGATTCTGAGTTGTAATTCATAATGGAGGTGGATGCTTCAGATTCTGGGGTTGGAGCTGTCCATTCCCAAAGGTCCGGTCCTGAAGGAGAAGGCTCTAAGAAAGTCAAACTTGATGCTTCTGACTCCAGAACCCAAGAACGTTGTACCTGCTGCCTGTAGCATTGGAGGACTTACCTGGGGAGGTAGAGAACATCCACCGTGCCCAACAAGATGAACCAGATCCAAGAAGTGTCCTCCCCCACCAAACTAGCCGTTTGGTCCATCTTTAGCACACTTGTTGACGCTTTAATGCCTTAGAGTTCACATGACCTTAATGGCTCTAGCTGTGACAAATGCATGTTCCAATATTTAGCCACAGGAATTCTGATTAGATGTAAAAGATATTGCTAGTGCAGAATATTATCATCCAATCAGGCTTTTTGATATCCAAAACAATGATGATGTGACAGCAAAAAATGAGCAAATTTGCAACGGAAGAGTTAAGTGGCTTTAATACGGTAAATGGTAATACCTTTCATTTAAAGTTGTGTTCATGAGAAGCATTTATTAGAAAAATTCAAAACCAAGTGATTGATATCTCCCATAGAAATGGGACATTTGCCAATTGCTTTCTGTCACATCAGAATAAATGAGTGTCAAAAAGCCTAATTAAAAAGACACTTCTGCAATAGCTATATTCTACATCTAATTACCGGCAACTGTCTCACACCATCACTTAAATATTGATTTAGCCTTCACCACATGCATGTGCTTGTTTGTGGAGTGAGTCTGCATGGCGTTAATGTGTCTTTGCACATGACCTGATAACCTCAGAGATTGTTTTCTCAGCATTGAGCCAGGAAGAAAAACGACTGGCTCAAATCTGTAAAAAAATAAAATAAACAACCCGAAACCAAACAACTTCCCTCTAACCCACTTCTAATTATTATTAGAATATGATATAATAATGTAATAATATCATGTTATTTTATAATTGACAATACAAATACATGTAGCTGATTTTCACACCAATTAGTTTGTTTCTGTCATTTGAAAGTTGTCTTTAATGTTCCGCCCTGAATCATAGCAGCTTCACTACTTCACCTCAAGGTACAATTTGAAAACTCCATCCCCCCCGTCTATTTTTCAAAGTCCATTCCAGTGTTACAGGTGGCGCAGACACCCAAATGTCCTCATTCCCAGCAGATTTCTCCACTCCTTTCTAAGCAATCTTAAGCTGCTCTCAGGCCAGCTGTAATACATAGTCCCTATACCAATTCCCAGGTGGGCCCTTAGGCCTCTGCCTAGTCGCCTGTGCTCTATAAGTCTCTCAAGGTTCCCATGAGGCAGTCTTATCAAGTGAAAAAACCCCCACAAATAGCTGTTATTTACACATTTTTCCATTCTCTAGAGAAAGCAAT
Source organism: Cololabis saira (assembly GCF_033807715.1). Lineage (NCBI taxonomy): Eukaryota > Metazoa > Chordata > Actinopteri > Beloniformes > Belonidae > Cololabis > Cololabis saira. Next base: position 15,971,705 of record NC_084609.1, on the reverse strand, counting down.
GCCAGCAAGCAAGAAAAAATCTCTTTATATTGCATCCTGTTGCCTATGGACAACCCCCATCTTTTTGGGATAAACTCTTTTCCCTCATCTGAACGGAGCGTGCCAAAATAAAAATAAAAAAAGGCGATGACTTGCTTTCGCAGTCTAATACCCATCAACCGCAAAACCTTTTAAGTCAGAGCTTGAACACTACATCACCATCTGCAAAAAGAAGTGAGTGGTCCTATGCCCTATCACTATGTTCTTCACCACAGCTAGAGATTAAAATGCCATCTGTGAAAAATGCCCGTCAGTAAGGAGGAGTACATGAAGCGTGAAGCTCAACAAAACACTTGCTGCCAGACATCTGAATGCAGACTGTACCACGCTGGTCTTTCTTAAACAAACATTGCATATGGTAGCACTGATTAGGAGCCTTCTCCAGTTCACTAGATTAATGTATTTCACACCCAACTACAGTCTCTTCCTAAACCTTACGATGGAGTTTTAGTGTTTACACCTAAAGACAGCTTCTTCATCAGCATCATCATCAAATTGCTGTGCTGTTCAGACTACACAACATTATATCTCAATTGTTCCAAAGTTTTTATGATGTTCATGACAGTGGGTCACATTTACATTACCAGTCTTTAAAGAATGTTTTACAATGTTTGTAGTGAGAAGTGACGTTAATAATGATGCAAATGTTTAATGCCAGATGGCGTTTTTGCCTTCGCTTCATGGGTTTCCCTTCCTCATATGACCTCCACTCATGCCTGCATCCTCATTGGCTGTAGCTCACATCTCGAGTTGCTGATGACTACACATGATTAGGTGCTAGATATCTGTCTGGGGTCGAAGGCCTTGATTCTGTGCCAGCGAGCCTCTTGGATAATCTTTTTAAATAATGTACCGTAATTTACATCAATGTCAACAGTAGTTCACATAATTCAATACTACTTCCAAGCACCAAATGGTCTCCAATTTGCTACAAACAAGAATTTTGGTTGGAAAGCTTGGTGCCTTTGCAAATTGGACTAAATCGTCTATGTGAAAGTGACGAATCAGAAATTGTTGTATAAATCTAAGCAGCTGTTGGTGTTTCACAGGAAATGCAGTATACACCTTTTCAACAAAGTCTCACTCTCTCACACACATAAAAAACCCTCTTGTGAAGAGCACACCTCTTTTAGTCATTTATTTTTTTAAAAGCTTTGCACTCCCCACTTCTAAAAAGGTGCATCAAACGCTCTCTGTGTTTAGGCCCCTAGAGTAAAAAGAAATGACTGATCAGAGTCTTGCGTTCTCCTTTTTCATACTTGTTTGCACTTTGTCATCTGAAATAAAGCATGCGATGACTTCTTGCGCCTGCTGCCTTACAAGGCCACGAGTCAATATCTTAATGCTCAATCTATATGCACAGAGCACCGTCAGTGGAGAGAGGGATTTGGAAGTCTCAGAGTCCGACCGTGTTTTTCATGTCAGAGACAGAGCCAGCTGCTGATGTAGACGATTACATAATGTGTTGTGGTTTAACAATGGAGGGTAATTGTCGGGCCTGTCAGGAGTTATAGATTTATTACTTTTCGATTAAAACCTGTCATGTTAATGATGGATAACATAGTTTGTATGCTGATAAGAGCTCAGATACCAGCACACAATGGAAAGTGCAGGAGTTTGATGTGTCAGATAGCAGCTATTTAATACAAATACACTTCCTTTTAAAAAATTTTTAGGTTCATGGTGTGAAACATACAAAATTGCACAATTTATATTGTCCCATTTAGTTCATAGACAACATCCCTAAATATACTCTAATATGCCTAAATGCTATATGGGAAACTTTATTATTGTTTGACTAATTTTGTTCGGAGACTGGGCTCCCTGTGTCGCTTCAAAAATCATGTTGCCTTTCTTCTAAGTGGTTTTGCAGCCACGTGTGCTCAGTGTCTGTTTAGCTTGATACATTGCTTTCTGACTGCTAGTGTATCTTCAATACATTTTTGTCTTCTCAGTTGATTGTATTTTTCTGTGTTTAAATTATTTTTTCTGTTATCACTTCCTGAGTCTTAGTCTATACGCATAGTAATGTTTTTTCCCATTAAGTTTTTTCCATTTTTTGTATTCCATCTATACATCTTATAACAGTATTGATTTCCATTTCTTTTCCTTGTTTGTTTTCTGTATCTTTTCTGTCATTTACATCTAGAGATTGTGCTTTGTGAATTCTTTTTTTCTCCTTTAGCATTTATGCAGTGGTTTTTACATCCCCTCTTTGTTTTGTTTTTCAGTTTTAGTTGATTTAATGTTTGTGCTCAGATTGATGTGTAACCACTTTGGGGTCATTTGAGTCATGTTATATAAATCCCTCGGTGTCATTGCTATCCATTTGCTGAAGTGGGTCTCCAACAAATGACCAGTTTGGTCACTTAGCAATTATTTTCTGTCATGCTGCGTAGTGTTGCTTCTTTGTTATAGAGTTGACCATGTCATTTGCGCCCCCACTTGGTAGCAATAATGCAATATTTTCACGATAGCTGCCAGTGAGGTAAATGACAAAAGAAAAAAAAAACACTAGAAGAGAGAAATCACTATGTGGTAAGCTGGAATGAGCTTTGTGTTTATATTTGACATTGAGAAGACTGAATAAAGTTATCTCCTCACAACATCATATCCAATCACCCTCCCCACCAAATAAAAATAAATTAATTGTGGATTGTGGGGGGGTCTCAGGAGGCTCGGGGCCATTCAGTAATTAATTTAGTAAAAACCGTGAGACTGTGTGCTATTTAAAAAAGATTGAATATACTGTATCATTTACTCAAAAATGTCTTAAACCAGATAAACCTCAATATGTTAACATTCTACTAAACAACCACCAGCAAAAACTAGATAAATTAAAAAAAAAAGTTTTACAAACCCACCTTAATGAATATCTGACTAAAATTAAAACCAGATATCTAAATGACCTTGCAATAAAATCCCCTTTGAGCTGCAAGACCATTTGACTTTTTCTCATTTGTGACTGAAGGATTCAGGGATAAGTAAACCTGTTCTGATTTGACCCATGTTTATGACATGGCAAACTCAGTGTGTAATGATAACAAACAGACACTGACATGTAGCATATATAGTGGCCTCCATCTCTAACACCTTAAACAAAAAAAAACCCTCGTTGGAGCATGTACAGTATCACAACTTTCTGCAGGTGGAGAGCCTTTAAGCAACATCATTTCTTTGTTCCAGAATAGATTGTGAGTCAACGTGAGCCAAAAGTTTCAGCTTCCGCCCCTGGTGAATCGGTGCTATTGATCTACAACAGTAATAAGACCCACAGATGGGGAATTTTCTGCAGACCATCAGTAAGTTATTGCTCCTTTGGGTACAGTTCTTAACGTACTATAATAAACTAAACATTATCAAAGCGAGTTTCAGGGGCCTCTTTATTTGTCTCACTGAGTCCTGTTGGGACTACTCACTGCATTAATCAACAGCAGACCAGTGAGGAGGAAAATACTGCAGCGAGACCGACAATGGATATGAGCTGATATGAGTGTCAATGATGGACAATGATGAAAAACATGCACTTCTAAGTGCTATGATTTAGATACTCACATCTAAAGTTGATACCTTTGTGAGCTGACTTACTGGTCGCCATAGAAATCCATTAATTACATAAGAAAATCACAAGTCTACAATTATTTTAATTCATGACTATAATCGTTCACTCATAACAAGCGCTTAGACCCCTAAATGAATATCAATAGCTTATTGGAAACCTCAAATATGCAACTACAAGATAAAAAAGACAAGACAAAGATTATCTATTATAATAAATAATTATTTCTTATTTCTTTGTCATTTTCAAAAACTAGATATACTGTATTACAGTCACCGTCAGACCACGTTAGATAACTAATCACTGACATGTATGTATGTATGTATGTATGTATGTATGTATGTATGTATGTATGTATGTATGTATGTATGTATGTATGTATGTATGTATGTATGTATGTATGTATGTATGTATGTATGTATGTACTATATGTCCATTACCTTCTGGTATTGTGGTCCTTACCATTGCTGGTATGTGTTATAAATGTAAGTTAACAGTTAACTGTCATCCGTGGTTACAATATACATTGTTCCTAATTTTACACACATTGTGGTTATGAAATGCAAATACTGTAGAATAATTTTATTATAATTTGATACAGGTCTTTTGTTCGTTGTTCTGGTTTAAATGTTAAGACAGGAGGAAGCCTTAAAAATCTGTCAAGTTATTGATGAGAAACAGGGGTGGGATTAAATATGTTTTCTTCTTCCCACTCCCTTTCAAGTGTTAATGAATTAATTAGAATTTTGTTGCACACCTGCCGCCAATCTTCTGTTACACACAGGTCACTTATGTTGTAAAAATGTTGTACCGCTCGAAATTAATATTAACTGAACTGAACTGAATCATGTAGTGCTGGCAAGCATCCATCATCCAACATCTAGTCACTGTTACCTTACTGTAATTAGATGTCAAACCAACGTTACCCACATAAATGTAAACCCAATTTTCAAATCAATCAAATGTTGGAATACAACGTTTTTCCAACCTCACACTAACTTCAGGTGTCTGCTATCGCAGGCAATGATGAACCAATCAGAGAATAGGATTTGGTACTCCGCTTACCTCCTCCAGTTTTTATTTGTGGATTTGTGGAAGACGAATGATTTAAAATGTGAGTGTATTTTTCTGTATCAGTTACAACTGAACAATATTCTGAGTTATTGTGAATGAGTTGAACAAAGTTCGACTGACCAGACTGTTTTGTGCGCTTTATATGTTTTATCATGCACCCTTATAACCTGGTGTGCCTTATGAATGAAAATATACTCGTTCATTGATATTGCGCCTTATAATGCGGTGCACCTAATGGTCCGTAAAATACCGTATATATAAAAAGGTTACTGTTGAACAACATTTATTACAGCAACTCACGTAAAATCTGCTCCATTTACTCCGTTGCCATGTTTGAGATCCATAAAACTAAGTAAACAACAGAAGCTACAGTTCTGAGGCCTTGTCATCATCTCATGTTTGGTGGTTTAAGCAAAACAAAGAAAAAACTAAACACATAAATCCCAGCTACAACATAGGTCCTGCACATAAGCCATGTGTGTAATTGCTACATAAAGAAGTATAAAAAGCACCATTGGTTTTGTCATTCCTGCTGCAGGTAGCTCAGTGTATACATGTTCTCCAAAATTAAATTCAAAAATTGAACGTACGCAAGGCAATTCACACAAAAAAAAAAAGGCAGGGGTTTCCCAACTGTCAGAGACAGTGGTTCCCAAAGGAATGAATGGACTTATGTGAATCCACTGCACAAAAGCTAGTGGAAATGAGCTAAAAGTCTGCATCAAGATAATGTGGTTTAATTCTAAAAAACAAGGTTTGAAACCTGCCACAACACCATAAAAGGTATAATCACATGATCATCCATTGCAGATTGCAGATTACTTTTCTTTTGGCCTTCCTCCTGCACAAGAGAGCAGCTGCAGAATTTTTAAACATAGACTTTGGCTGCAGAAGAGCTTAGCTTGTACTATGGACAAACAACAAAGTCAGCTGCGCTTGCAGTTCCAGCACGCCATTGAATTTTACACCACTTACGCTGTTCAGACTGCAAACCAAATCCGGTTTTTAGCATATTCTAATGTATAATACCTAGTAATACCTTAATGTTTGACAGGTTGAACAGCCAAAAAGCACATAAAATGTATTGTTTTGAAATTTTATTTGTCACTTTATTTGTTATCTGGATTTTCACAGTGGCGTTTCAAATTAAACAGTCCGATTACTCAAATGTGATTTATTTTGTTTAATTTGTGACCGAAGGATTCAGGGATGAGTAAACCAGTTCTGTTTTGACCCGTGTCGAACTGAACACTGAAATAAGATGTAGTGGCCGCCATCTCTGTCACCTTCTTGTAACATTTGCGACAGTTCATCACTTTCTACTTTGATTTGTTTAAGTCAAATGTAATCATGAGGGAGGCCATGGCAGCCATGTAGATTAGGGAATGTGCAAAATAGAGTATAATATGAACGCTCAGAAAGATTGGATTTTGGGCTGATATTCCTAATAATCACATTTGCATGACAATCTGAGTGTAGCTTAAAAGGTTTCTGTTCCGGATCCCTCCCAAAGGTGCTAAAAAACTACAAAACAAACAAATAAAAAACTGACAGGCTTAAAATATCCACAAGTGACCCCCAAAAAACAACACACTCACTCACACACACACACACACACACACACACACACACACACACACACACACACACACACACACACTAAGAAAAGGCAAAAAAACACCCAAAGTCACAGTCAAAATTATGAAAAAGACAAAAAACAACATCAAAGACATTTGAATCAACTGAGAAAAAAAACACGAATCACACAATACAAATGTTCCTTTAGTTACCGAGAAATGCAGACCTACAGTAGTTTTAACCTGACACCAGGAGCTTTCCTCATGTTTACAGAACTTCATTGATCAAATAAATGGAGTGTAAAACAAAATCCCCTGCTAAAATCCTCGTGCTGTGTGGAAATGCGTTAAAAGATTAAAAGTGTTTTACGCTGCAGGAGTTTTTGTCACCAGTTTGTCATCAAAAAGGGTTCCTAGGGGAGAAAAGTCATCAAAAACAATTACAGCCCCAGGCTTGCAGTGAGCTCAACCCCAGAAAACCTCCCAATGAATACCAGCTGGTAATCGGTGTTGATCAGCTGCAGCAGGTACTGTTTTATCAGTAAGTGTTATGTCTGTGGGAGATGAAACAACAGAAAATTTCATCTGGGACCTCACTCCGTTTGTCTGAATGTAATCTTTAAACTCATTTCATGTTGTGGTTGCATGACTTTTCTATGCATCATTTTGAGCCTCTTTCATATTAAATAAGTGCTTTTAAATATCATTCTTGTTTAATGTTTCTGTGTCCCATGTTTGTCTCTTGGTATTTGCTGAATATAAGAAAAAATATATAGATCCCCAGAGAGAAAATACCTTTCTTCCATTATAAAATAATCTCTTTTCTACATATCAAACATAGAAACACGTTTGGTGAGTCACTTCAAATATAATTGTATAAATGCAGGGAATTATGTGGTTAGCTACATATTTTTAGTATATTGTTAAAGCAGTGGTGCAGGTGAGGACACAAATGGAGTAGTTGGGGGAAAGCAGGAGGATGATTCTTAACCAAAAAGTTCATTGCATTTTGTTTTCAAAACTGAAAGAAAAAGACTAGCAGCAGGAAGTACAATATACAATATAGACAATATATATAAACACAGGGGCTGAAGAGAAACAGGGGCCTGTTTCACAACAAACTCCGAGTCAGCATCCGTGGAAAAATCAAAAGATAAAACCATCCAAGCTGGGAAATATAAGCGCATCCAGTCTGATAAATGCTAAAGTGACACAAGTCTTAGCAGGAAACAAATTTTTTGGAGCTTTTTTGATTGAATGATATACATTTTTAAATCATGTTACGAAGGCTACTTGATGACTTTGTGTCTTCTGGAAAAAGAATAAAACTGGAACATTTATATGTCAGTTGACAGGAGGGGAGGGGCTTATGAGTCACTTTTCTCTCAGTTCTGCATCATTCACTTGCTATTGTGACAGAATAGAGTATGTTCAGTATCCTCGTCGTTATTAATAAAAGTGACATTTTCAAATAAAAATCAGATCATATTATTAACAACAAGTTTTTTGTGTGAAGTATGAACGGAGGTGATAATATTTGTGATGCAGGGAAGGATAGGCTTAGATAGGCTGACTGTGACAAAAAAAAAGACCCAACGCTCTTTAAGAACCATCAGGGTGTCACAAGTACTTCTCTGGTCTGACCGCATTAAAATGTAATCCGATCATTTATACTTTTCTGACACAAATGTGGCATGTCATCGTTAAGACGTCTCTAAAATGTTGGGATATGATCGATTATGTGATTACATTTAACTTGTTTCAGCTTCGTGAAGGGGGGGAGACAGGAAGTAACTCGGGGTACGTTGAAGTAAATCTGCTCGACCAGGTTTACTTTCCAGACTTAGTCACTGCAGTATTTTCTATTTTTCACATTCTGAAACGTGAAAACCTCGCTTTGTGAAATGGAAAACTCAGTTTCCCTGAGTTCAAAAGTTTGAACATAACCTGCTTTGTGAAATGGGCCCCAGGTGGCTCAATCACAGGTTAACAAGACACAGATGGCATCACCAATGACGAATACAAGATTGGATTCACAGGGAAGACAAAAAAACGAACGAAATAACCTTACAATAGCAGAATAAAACAGAAAGCTTAACTTTCTAGTTTCACTTGTGAGACCCACAAACAGACATTTTTATTAATAATGAGGTCCTGACAGTGTCCCTAATTTCAAAGGCTCGGTCCCCACAAAGATACAGGATTAAGAATTCACATAAACAAACACACACAAAAAGATGTCCGTGATGAACACACATGCACACACCCAGACCAACACAAATACACATAATTACATTGAAGCTTATCTCAAAATTGTCAGTTATTGGTGTGATAGATTGTAAGTTCATTTTAAACAAATAAGGTTTGATTAGCAGGACTCTGATCAGACTTCAATACATCCATTAGTTACGGAACAATCAATACGCTAAGGACCCTTGAGTGTACTGATACTCAGTCTCTAAAGCTGATGAAGATTTCTGTTTGTTCTTTTCATATTGGTTTGTCAATACCATGCAACAGCTTGAGCACATCCATACAGTTTTTATTGTCTGATGTGTTGTCATTCAAAAGACAGTAAGGGGGAATGATGATTTTATTTTTCTAATTCACAATGTCAAACAAATGCAGTATATAAAAGTGTAAGCTGATGTAAGACCAGTTTGTAAAGATAAAACCTCATGGAAGACATTGGTTGAGTGGTTCAGACACTGATGAACATAGGGGCAGACATGGTAGAGGACGGGGATTTTGGACCGCACCCCTATCGTATTTTGATCAAAGCAAGTCACAGATGTTCCATTAAGACCTCGTGGTGTTTATTTTGAAGACCAAGGTTGGCTGTGTGTGCAAACACTTGAACATTTGAACACAGCGTGCTTCATTATTGTCAATGTCATGTCTTTGTTTATTGTAAACAGTCGTATGCCCACATAGTTTCATAATTTGTCCATCTGTGTATTTTGGTTCTCTAGCAGATGAGTCAGACACAGCTGGTGTTGCTTCATTTAAAGATATGGAAACATTATCACCTCATTATTTCCATCTCTATTATATAATACCGAGACAGATGCAGGGGGAGGGGACATTCGAACCTGGGAGTTCAGGGACCATTTCAGTGCTCGTCTGTGCCCTGTTTGCCTGCCTGACATGAAAGGACATCAAATTGTGTGCACAGTTGGTTGTGTTGAGAGGATGATCGTCTGATCAGCTGTTGCCTGCTAAAATCTGTCCAAAGTCATCAGCTCTGCTCCCTGCCAAACACTAATCTACTTTATGGCTTCACTCCATGGAGGTAAAAGCAGAGAGCAGAAGCCGGCTCAAGTTTGCCACGGCTCAGTCCGGAGAATGATTTGGCCAATTACGTACAAGCAGGATGACATGCTTGGAAAACTGTCAGGAAGACTCTTCTGGGTCAGGTCCACGTCAAGAATTAAGTTCGGGTCAACTGAGTGTGGGTTTGATTCTGGAGCACAAGTGTGGGAACGTGGAAACCTCCCACAGAGAAGGAAAGGCACCAGACCGAAAGAGACGCAAAACAATCACAAACTCCTGCAGTCATGTGTCTCTGTTTTGCACCTCCCGCTGTGTTTATTGCCGATATCATGTCATTTTCGCAGTTCTGTGTCTCATATAATTATTCAAACTCCATTTGTCCTTTGTGTTGTTAAATTGTCTGTGTGTGTGTGTGGAGGCTGGGGAAGTTTGCTTTTTATCTTCTGATTATTTTTACGTTTCATTTCAAAGTTTTCTTTTTGACGGCATCTTTTTGTGGTTCTTTTTTAATTTTTATGGGATTGTTTGACATTTCATTTGGGTTATTTGGTTTCCCTTTTTTAGTTCATTCTTTTTAGATTGACTAAACTGTCCAAGTTTCATCTCGTGTATGATGTTTATCTCACTCACTGTTTTTCTTTTTTGTCCTTATGAAGAATTGTGTGTGTTTGTTTTAGAGAAATTGGTTGTCGTTTTTGTTGAGATTGGGAATTTTTGTATCTTATCTTTTGTGGCTGTGTTGCGTCTTCATGTGTTTTCTCTGCATCTTGCAGGTTGTTGGATTGTCTGCTCGAGCCTAATTCATTTACCTTCTTGTGAAAGGGAAAGTATGTCCTCTTTTTAATGTTAACAGCACATGATAGAAAAAGAAAATTCCTCTGTTCCTTCCAAGGTCTTAACCTGAGCTACGTAATTACCATTTGAGATGACACCAATTTATTTATTTAGACCCACTTCTCTCCACAATCCATTAGTTTGAGGTTTTAGACATTCATTTACTCACAACTGTTTTAAGCTCCAGCCATCGTGCTTCAGTCAGGTTGACGTCCAGACTTTGACTGGATCAGGCAACTTACAAAACCTCTCAGGGATGAAACCGACGGGCTGAAACAAACAAGAGCCCATTAACAGAGACGCGAGGAAAACATGACAGACCAGCAAGGAAGGAATAAGTAGACACCACAAGCTGAGCTAATGAGACACAGGTGTGGACAAGACAATTGAAGGGACGTACCAGGGAACGCACTTTCAAAATAAAACAGAAATAATCTCAAACTTCAATTAAACGGGCTAAGAAGAGAGCAATGCAAAGCTAAAAAAACCCGACCTGACAAGTTCATGTTTGTCTCAATGTCCCCAAGCCCAAATCATTAACCCTCCACCACCAACTAGTGCTCGTGCTAATATTGTCTTCTTTCTTTCATTCATTCTTTCTGTCTTTATTTATTTATTTCAACACTGATTTTTCAGCTGAGCCCTGATGAGCCTGAGACGTAGCTTTATGGATTTTGACATTTCTCCAAGTATTGCAGTGTGACCTTGTGGTGAACTTGCTGGGGCGTCCACGTTTTTAGAAGCTTGGCAGCTGTCTTAAACGTTTCTCACTAAAGAGCAATTGACTCCAGATTGTTTGGGAATGGTCTTATAACCTTCCAGGATTGATGGGGAGCAACAATTGCCTGGTTGAGATCATTGCTGATGTCTTTCCTCCTTGGCATTGCACTTCCACACACCTGAATGATCCAGACCAGCAATCAGTCAAAACATCTGCTTTTATAGAAGTGCTCACACTTGCTGATTATCAACTAATTAAGGGCATTCGACTAGCAGCATGTGACTGATGCTTACACTCAGAATCCCCATGGAAGCAGTAAGAGGCATAGAAAATGTCTTCCCACGCTGCATCTGGATTTTGCATAGGTTCTAATTAATGACACTGCAATAAATTCTTGTATGTACAAAAGTTAAGGATTTAGTAACAACCAGATGGCCATTTTAATTGTGCCTTGAGATATAAAATCTTAAAATTGAAAGAAGATGTACCTGTTTTTCACTTGACTGTCGCATGAGATTAAATGAATCCATGTGTGAGAAGCTGATAAAGAGTTTGGGTTAATTAGTACAGTAATCATTGGATTTTTGGGGAAACGGAGAGGGAAAATTAGTTGTAGTTCACTGAGCTTGTCAGTGCTTAATTAGCAGATGTGCATCACAAAGGAAACAACATTTCTGTAAGACATTAGGGACAAGATTTATTTTTGGGATGAAATACTTATTTGAACAAAATTCAATTCTTAAGAAAGCTATAAAGTGTCATGGTTTTACAGTTGATAGAAATAGGTGCATGCAGGTGGATGAAACATAATTTGATGCTTATCATGACTCACACAAAAGGGCAAAGTAATCTGAATGCTGTCCCTACGGGATAATAAACAAAAACATACATATCCAAGGCTTTAAAGTGAAATAATCTGATATAATTGTACTTTTTCTGTTTTTTTTCCCACTCTTGTGTTGAGCAGCTGTGGCCTTGGTTTGACCGTGACTTTTAAAGCTAAACCCTAACACTCAGTATAGCATCATGCATTATATCAGATGTAGAGGAGAAGTGAATTTTATCCCAGCTGGAGCACATATGTGGGTAATTTTTCACCCGTCACCCCAGAAACAATTAGAGCTGCAATTACCTGCAGTTTTTCTGTGCGCTCGCTGGTTGTCTTGTACTTTAAAGTGGATCGTCTGCTTTTTTTCTCTGTGTAGAGCTGCTTGTACTTTGACTTTTTCTATCAGCTCTGGCGGTGAAAAATGTTCTGCCAAGCTGTTAAATGGAAACATGCAACATATACTGTTGGCCTTTTGGTACTGCGCCTCTGAAGAGCAAAACACTAGTGTTAGACAAAACACCTGAGTCATTTGAAAAATGCAACATCAACGGGTAAAAATACACATTTCCCAAACTACAACAACAAACAGAAAAAGACCAAACTTTCAGAATTGTGAGAAAATGTGACAAAACATTGTTTTCTTTCATTTACTTTTCTTATGAATTGTTTCTCTTTGGTGAAATGCCATGTTTTGTGAATTATAGCACTGTAAATACAATTATTTTGTTCTTTGTGTTGCGGTTTGAATTTCTTATACATGGGATTTTATTACCATCTTTTATTGTAAATGCTTTATTTTCAAATTGAGAGCAGGGTTCTTTGTTTATACGTTCAGATATTGTTCTCCTCCCCCTCAAAACGTCTCGCTCGAAGTTCATTCTGGCTTCCAAATGGGCTGTGATCCTCTTTAAAACATTGTTTCTGTACTCAGGCAAGCTGGTACTTGTAGAAATGTCCTGGCCTCTAGTTTGAGCTCATCTCTTTGTGCTCAGGCTTCTTATATCAGGTTAGAGGGCTTTATTGTTACTGCACAAGTACAAAGAGACATTGTTTTGAGCAGGCTGACAGATGCACAATACAAAATAAAAGTGAGTAAATAAGTATAGGGCTGCAGGGAGAAAACAAAGAAAACTTATATTTGCAAAACTGCATCCGAACAAATCACAAGACTTCTAGAACATGTCCTACGGACAGTTTAAACCAAATTGAGACATCTCATACCCCCTGTCAAGTGCAGGGGTGGAGGAATGAGGATTTGGAGGTGCTCCTGCATACCATAATGCTCTAGAGAAAAATATGAGTCCATATGTCTGACAGCTAAAAACAAATGTAAAGAAATGAGTCATGGAAGAAGACAGGTACTTGAAACCCACCAGAATGGCTTCATCAGAATGAGAATCTGGGTTTTGTCCAGGTCCAGAACCTAACACAACTTAAGTATTGTGGCTGGACCTTTAAAGAACCTTGCATAAGTGAATGCCCAAAAAACCTTGATTAACTCAAGCAAAGATGTAAAAAAGATGGGTCTTATGGGTATTTAGCACTGCCCACATAACTTTTTTTTTCTCTTTTTGCCTTCTTTTTCTAAAAATATAAATAATGGCTCTGCGGGTCTTTCCTCATAGTCAGGGAGATGAAGAATCTGTGTCCAGGGTGAGTTGGAGTTTTGTAATTCCAGCCCAGGTTGTTGTCTCAGGTCCAGCTATCCCTCTTTCCTGCAACCCGCCTCACTGTTGCTCAAGATCAGTCAAATAACCGCTGTGTATTTTTGAGTCTTAAACAAGAAAATCTGAGATTCTGAATAAATGTGTTGCATTGTAGGGCGCAGGCACGTGATCAGGACTGTTATTATTATCCTCAGGCATGTTGTGAACCATTGTTTTTTTTTTCTCTTATTCCTCAACAGTTTTAGGGATTTAATAATTGTACGGATGTCTGTGTTTTCATAATCCACTCTTGTTGTTTATTCTTTAGCTGGAATCGCTCTTATACACACATTTAATTAAAAACACCAGTTTGTGCAATCTAGTTGAATCCAGCACAGCTCTGCCTCAAACCTTTGTCTCCACGTTATCATAAAGGCAATGAGTCCAGTGTATGTTTATTATTCATTAAAAGAAATAAGATTGAAGTATTATTTATATTTTGTTTACCCCCAGAAGTGTGACTTGAGGGGATAAGTATGAGGATTTCACAAGACTGCACAAGTGTTTCTGATAAAGTGCACAGGAAATGTTCATCGGCACTTTGCAAAAATCATATCCTCTAATTTCCTGATGGTTACGTGCAGCACATAGAAGGTTAATTACAATTTAAGTGGTTTTGCATGTATTTTGCCATAAATACATGTAATTGGACCTGTTAGATTTTGACCTGAGGATGGCGGTAGAGTTATTTCAGCTCATCCCTGTGGGGATCAGAAATATCTGAATCGAATTCAGCAGGAATACATCCAACATTTCCTGAGAGATTTCACCCTGGACCGTAACTGTCAAGTTCCTAACATAGACTCAGGAAACACGGTCACACCAGGGATTTAATCACCCTGTCAGATGAATCAACACAGTTCTAACATAAAACTGGATGTGTTTGTTCTGGTCCTCGTGCAACCTGGCTTCACAAAAACATCTTCCCTCAGACCTGAAGAGTTATGAGATTGGGAGGCTGTTGGTTTGGTTTAGACGATTATACACTTGCATGTGCTCGCTGGTTCTGTGTAATCCCCACTCTGGGAGTGCTGGAATGTGGGAGAAGGTCTGTTTGTTCTCAAGGAGCGTGGCAGCGAGACGGAGGACGGATTGAGAGGGTCACTTAATCAGAGCTAATTCTACTTTAAGAATTATAAAAACCAATATTGCACAGTACCCAGACCTTCAACTCAACCCTGCACAAGAAGCAGATAGTGGATCGATGGCTTGATCCAAATAACATTTTCTGTTATCCACTGAAATGTTCCTTTTATCGCACCGTTCTAGTTGTGATATCTTAGCACACCTGAGTAGAGGATTTCTCAAAGTCGGATATAAATCTCATGGATTGAAACACTTCAGATAAGATATTCTTGGTTGCCATTAGGAAAGAGGGATGCAGTGAAAAGAAAAGAAAAAACACAGGTTGCATAAATGCTAAAGTGATGTCATGCTTGCCTGTAACAACAGAGAGTTGCCATGTACAAAAATCCCAGCAACACTGACAAAACTATAAGTTCGGACTCATAATCTAGTGCAAACATTTTTAGCAAGCATAACACATTGTCATTATGAACACGGTATCAGCTATGATGTAGCTGTTTTAGCCTTTCGCATGATCGATTACGTCAGCGTTTTAGCTGTGTAGCCTCAGTAATTCTAGATAAAATAGTCTGCACCTGCACCTATATCTTCGAAAGTAACTCCAGGCCAGGTGAAGAAAGGTTCCTAAAATAAAGCAAATAATCCTTCAAATTAAAATATCATGCTTCTTCAAGGTTAAGATTTAAGATGGCTGTGTTTACTGAGGTGATTAGGTTTAAGACTACACTGAAGATTGTCCAGGTCCATGAAGTGACCAGGTTTAGGGCGGGATTGGTCATTGGTCTGGTATTCAAGGTGGTTGAGGTTGGGGGGGTGGTTGGGATTAGGACTCAGTTTCAACCAAACATGTGCAAACCATCCATGTCCGTGCTGTACTGTAACTCAAACGTCACTGTTTGCCTTCTCAGGGACAAAACTCAGAGATAAAATCTCAGTAATTCGGCTTGAATGCAAGGTTGTTCTCAAAGAGAAATCCCACATCTGTCCTGTGACATGGAGTTAAATATTTTAATTGCTTTCAGCTTTGAGACACTTAATACTCAGCGGTACAGTCACGAATCTTGACAGTTAGACTAGATTCCCTTAGTACTTTTAAGTAAACAAAATAATTGGGGCTGTAGTTGCTCCCTTTAGAATAGTAATCTCACATAGTATCCTAGGTGTGAAAGGCATCTGGAGCATTTGTCCTGATATTAGCTTAAATGTCTCACTGCAAGAGCAACCAAAAGCACTGCACATGCAGAAAATCAAATTGAATGCATGAAATAACAGAGTTCTTTAATCACAATGAACTGGCAGGGTTGGTTTAAGGAGCAATCTTGCTTGTTTGACACGATCCAAGAAGTGAGGAAAATTGTTACTCCCCTAACTGACCACTAGGGACCGGCTCTAAGCACGAGTCAATCTCCACGTACGCCAATGTTAAAGTGTTCAACTATGCAGCAGAAATAAATATATTTACAGCCTAGTTTCAAAGCCGGAAGCAGTTATCTTTGCCCCTGGTTGAAGGCTGTTAGCCAGGGCTACCTGGAGGACGCCAGCTGAGCTGCTGCTCATAGGCCTCTTGCTGCAGCCACATCCTTGCGCTGAGCCACCTTGGACCACCGCAGGGCATCGGCAACCGACCACAGCTCCCTGGCTAAAGCCTGCAATTACCCCCAACCAGATCACTTATGGCGCTTTTCCACTAGTACTTACTCAGCCCGACTCAACTGACCTCGCCTCGGTTTGGCGCCTTTCCACCATGGGTCTGCCAAGTAGATACTTTTTCTGTAACTACTCTGCCGAGGTTCTAAGTGAACTGAGTTGGGCTGTATCTGACATCATCACACTACAGGCCACCGATTGGTCGGGGGGTTGGAGTCAGACATCTGAGTCAGGATGTGACATCAGCGAAAGAGCGACTCTGACGTCAGCTTCTTCTCGCTCGGGGACTCCTATCACCCTGATGTTATTCCGTCTGGAGCGGTTTTCAAGATCCTCCAACTTCAGCTTCATCTTAGCGTTGTCCTGCACCAGATCAGAGCACAAGGCCTCCAGAGCACCGACACATGCGTCCACATCGGTAAGTGAATCACCGACCTCCTGCAACTTCACCTCGTGTGCTTGCAGTGTTGACTGAAGCGTTTTAAGCTCGGACAGTATCTTGCTCCGCGACGCACAGTTTTCGGAGCGTATCTCGTCGAGGAGAGATTTAATATTGGAGGGTTTCAGCATTGCTTCGGTGCTAGCGGTGCTAGCGGTGCTAACAATGGGGTCCGGGCCCGCGGCTGACTTGGTCTTACGGGGGTTTTGTTTCGGCGGCATCCTCGTTGTTGATGGTCCACTGCGTAAATTGTACCTTGAGCGAGCAGCAGCAGTGACTTTATCAGTGGAAAAATGTGTTAGAGGGCCAAAAAAGGAAAAGTATATCGGAGCAGCGGACTTGCGGTCTTCTCACGGCGTCATCTTACTGGAAGTCCCCCTGACGGCAGCTTCTTGATCATTTTATTCGACCAGCAATGGCAGCGTGAAAGTCTGTTTGGTGATCCAACTCTGAGGTGCAGATGTTCATAAACCTGGTGGCTGAGGAGAGAATTAAAAAGGGATCTAGACGGCGATAAGGAACGACAAGATCTAGGAGCTCTGTCACTTCATAGCTGCTCGCGGCTCCCAACTGACTTTTCAGCAGCACCGAGACAAACAAACAAAAAAGAAAAGCGTTGCCGCTTGAAGCTTCTTTCACTATCATTTTTTAACTTGATATCGAACACAAGTCACAGACCTAGCAGCACATATATCATCTCCTCCATGTTCTACATCTTTAGTGTTGTTGTCTTCTTCATTTAGATCACACAATCAAATACGTCACAGCGACTTCGCTCTAACCTCCTACTTCTCATCTGGGTATTGAAAATAAACGAGGACAAGTCGAGTGGAGACGAAGCGTGGTGAGTCGAGTCGGGCTGAGTAGGTACTAGTGTAAAAGTGCCATTAGTGACTGACTGGCAGACAGGCCTGAACTTGTGGTCACCCACAACCAGCTGAGCAGGTGAGACCCCCCCTAAGGTTTGATGTGCCCGCTCATCCCACTGAGCTACCAAGCACCCCAAAGGTTCAAACATTTAGGTTAAGAATATTTACTACCTTAAGACAAACCTTGCTTTCATTTTCCCATCCTGTTTTTACATTCTGCCTGATTTTTAAGTTTTAATTGTGTGTTGTTTGTTATATTCTGAAACACAATAAGTCAAATGAACTCTAAAATGAGAATGCATATGTTCTCTTGGGTTTTCATTCCTATCTCAGAAAGTGGCAAGTGCTGACTGGCTGAAGTGATTATAGCTGTCTCAAAAAAGCCATGGCCCTATTTAATCTTACTTCAACTAATAAGATACATAAAATTCACAGTTATAAAACTTTTCTTCTTTAAATTCACTGTTGTCATGGATGTGTAATCTGTGTTGTTGTTGTTTTCTGATTAGTCTTTAGCTTCATAATGTGCACTGCCATGTTGCTCAGGAAGACAATCGAAGTTAACTGTAGATGCTTCTTCAAAAGATCCCTTGCTAAAACGGCTGCAGAGCTGCCAGCAGACATTTACAGGGGAGTATCTCAGTTGAGATGTCATTTCCGTATCAAAATCAAAAATAACCACTGCATTTAGCCAAAGCTGGGTTAACTGCCAATTACTTACTTAGCTTCGCAGTATGACAATGATTGATTAAGGAAGAAGGTGATAATGGCCAGCCATTGGCTGAGCCAACTGTCAATCAGCCATGTTAGAACTGAATATATTGCTTCATGTAAATTCCTCTGGCGTGGTACAAAATAATTCAACCTCCTCAAAGTTGTCATGGATATTAAATCGTACAATAGAAGCCAAAAGGTTTTCTTGAACGGGGCTATAAATATGCGTATTTCTGCTGCACAGTTGAACATTTTAACATGGGGGGTCAGTAGGGACTGACTTGCTTTTGGAGCCAGCTACTTGTGGTAATGCCAACAACTACACATTTTCTCACTTCTGCGATGGATTGCTGGGTGTAGCCTCTTGGTTATAGGTTTGTGATGTAATCATATGAGATTGAGTGTCTGAGAGCTGGACCGCTGCTCTCTGTGGGTCGTAAGGCTGTGATGCTCTGATTAAGTTTAACCCTATTTTCATTTACTCTTCCTGCCTTGATCTTCTGCTCTCATATGGGAGCATTCCAAGGCAAAAGGATCCTGATGGATGTGCCTTGATACTGGAGGGTACATTTCTCTGGGAATTCAGAAATGTGCCTTGAGAACGAACCCGGTTTTTGATGCTTCTTTTAGAGCGCGTTATGACTGCGAAGTATGTGGCTCAGTGGAGAACATCCTGTTTATTCTCCCGGCTTCCCCCTTCTGCTGTGTACCTTCTCAGCTGGGTTGCCAGGTCTGTAAGCCTCTGTATGACAGCTTGTATTGCCTTGGGTGCAGAAGAGGTGTTTTATTTCGTAGAAAGACCTTTCTTCATCTGTTCGTTGTCCATTTTAAGGCCTGTGGGGTTCCTCTTGTATTAAAGCACCTCTAAAATCACAGCTGCTGTGGTGTCTGAGTCTGTGTGACGGCAGCTGTCGTAGTATTTTATTGTATCTACAATAAAATTCTTTCATGATAGTCGTAGTATTTTATTGCGTTTACATATTCTAGTAGCGTTCTAAATTGTCATTGTACCATCATAACAATCTTTCCTGAGAGTTGCACAAAAGTCTTTTAATGGCGTAAAACTAGCAGGTGGGTCTACTTTTCTCAGCTGGATGTGGTGTGACTGGAGAAAATGAACTATAACACAGACGTAAAACACATCAGCTCCTCTAAGCTCTTGAATCCGTGTTAACAGAACTCATGAGAGGACAGCTTTCACAGTGTTTTCTTCCTCTAGAATATGAAAATGTTCGGGTCCGTAAAGCCTTTTAGGAGGTCAAATCTCACAGGAATCCTGCTCAATAAAGAAATGAAAAACGCATGGAGGTTTTCACTTGAAAGTGAAGCTCCGTTCAACATTAACGCCAAAACTGGGCCCCTGGATCTACACGGGCTCCCACAAAGCCGAGAGACACGAACCAGCATTATTGGGTTCCATTTGAAGTTTGTCTCAGTCATTATCCATTCTTATGGTTCATCTTCTTCTCTTCTTTTTCCAAACACACATTTATTATCTGGTATTTATTTACTGCAGGGTCACCACTGACACGATCCACCTTACAGCTGCAGATGTTCTCTTGTGTCTTGTGCCCAAAATGTCACTTTCTTTGTGTGTTGTTCTCTTTTTAGCAATTTGTTTTGTTGTTGTTTTCACCTCCATTGTGAGTCATTTTTAATAATTTTGTGCCCTTTTTCATTATGTTTTTTTGTACTGACTCCATTGTAGTTTTTGAGTGTCTTTGATCATTCGCATTTTGTTTGTAGTCATTTTCAGTAAATTTCTCTAGTAATCAGCTATTGATTTCTTGTAGTCTTGTTGTCATGTCGTTGTTTTTTGGTCTTTTTTAGTATTTTGCGTCTCTTTAAAGACCAGTTACCAGGGCCTAAATCTTGGAATGGAAATGGTCTGCAGCCTATACGAGCCCGAAACACGTCCGTGCCGTGGGTTAGGTGCTTAGAGCAGCTCCAGAAATCAGCTCGGTGGTGGGATGTGTGACTCAGTGCTGATTGGATATCTCGTGGCCTGCCAATTTCATTGTTCAGTCGCTTCAGCGTCTTCTTCAAATAGGAATTGTCTCTTTCATCACCGCCATCGTCGTGTGTGCCAACAGTAATCAGAAATGCAGCACCCATCCCACCCTCTATTTTGATTCTGTCATTTAACGATGTCTGATGAGAGTGGAGCTCCAGCTCCACCATCACCCGGCTCTGTCACAATGAACTGAAACACTGAGACAAGAATGGCTGAAATGAGCGAGCGGCAGCAATTGGACTATACTTTCAATCTCCTTGGTTTCATGCCATACTTCTGCTCGTGGAAACATCACTATCGTTATCATCTTTTCTAGTTTCCTTTCTAGTCTGGCTCACAACATAATTTTGATTGACTGCCAGGAGAATGCAAAGACAGTTAAGGCTTAGACTTGAATCCATTTTTATTCTGCGTATTCATGTCCCATCACTTCATCTCGATTTTCTTGCCTCAAACAACTTCCTACAACGGTTTTTTTAGTTGCCCATCTGAGATATACAGGACTGTCTCAGAAAATTTGAATATTGTGATAAAGTTTTCTGTAATGCAATTAAAAAAACAAAAATGTCATACATTCTGGATTCATTACAAATCAACTGAAATATTGCAAGCCTTTTATTATTGTAATATTGCTGATTATGGTTTACAGTTTAAGATTAAGATTCCCAGAATATTCTAATTTTTTGAGATAGAATATTTGAGTTTTCTTAAGCTGTAAGCCATGATCAGCAATATTGAAATAATAAAAGGCTTGCAATATTTCAGTTGATTTTTAATGAATCCAGAATGTATGACATTTTTGTTTTTGTAGTTGCATTACAGAAAATCACAATATTCTAATTTTCTGAGACAGTCCTGTAAATGAACTGAAGTTCCACGCTGGCCCCATGTGACCTGTATGGAGGGAGCAGTCATGGACTCAGACCTGAGCCTTCAGAGACACATTAAGACAATTACAAAGTCGGCGTTCTATCACGTGAAGAGCATCTCCAGGATCAAAGGACCAATGTCTCAGCGGGATCTTGAAAAACTCATCCATGCGTTTATCTTCAGTCAAATTTTTACTGCAACAGTGTCTTCACAGGTCTGCATTACAAATCATTCAGACAGCTAGAGCTGATCCAGAATGCTGCTGCCCGGGTTCTCACCAGAACTAAGGAAGTGGATCATATCACTCCAGTTCTTGGGTTGTTACACTGGCTCCCTGTATCTCTGAGAACAGGCTTTAAAATACTTCTGTTAGTTTATAAATCAACCATCCAGATCTCTCGGGTCTTCTGGTTCAAGTCCATTCTGTGTCCCCAGAATCAGAACCAAACATGGAGAAGCAGCATTCAGCCTTGATGCTCCATAGATCTGGATCAAACATCCTTAAAACTGCAGGAATGCTGAAACCCTCAGTTCCTTTAAATCAAGGTTAAAAATGAATTTGTTTATGGCTGCCATCCTGAAACCAACCTGAATTTGAATTTAAACGATGTTCATTTCAGTATGACACTGTAACTCTAGATTAACTCAAACTTTCTTTATAATGCCACCGCACTGTAACTCATAATCTCTTCATTTTTCTCTTTTCTTTTCTTGTTTTCAGTACGTAAAGCACCATGAACTGCCTTGTTACAAATAAACATATCTTGCCTTGCGGTGGTCAGGAACTTTGGTGACGAATGGGAATGGGGTCAAACGTGTGTTATCTGGGGCATATGGGGCCAACTACATAAGCAAACACAAGTGGTCAATTATGGGACTTACAGTATATGGAACCAGTACTGTAGATTAGCCAATATGGGGCCTCGTTTGTCAACCTGTTAAAATCTCCAATGGCCCCATATACCCATAAGTGATGCATTTGGAGCAAAGATTTCCAAGAGCAAGAGAAATATATTTAAACAGACATGGGAAAACATGACGACATTTTCTTTACTTTTAGTTAATGCTAGTATCCAAAGAATGCAGTTGGAGGCTGACTGCAAAGTAAGAAGCTACCCACCAAGAAAAGCATCAAAAAGTCCCAAATTCATTCAAAGAAATAAATAAATTAGAGTAAAATCTCAGTGAACACCTGGTTACGTGACATTTTCTGTCTTTGTTAATGAAAGCCTTGACAATACTGATGCTGCATGTTGAGTCATTTTCTAGTGTTCTTGAGAAATATTTGTTTGTCACACCTCTGTCAAAGTCATACATTTATATATATTATCAACAGATGAATGCAGATGCAGGTAAATAGAAAATATGATTAAATATTAGAATTAAAATTAGAATTAGAATGTCTTCATTGTCATTTGTACAGGTACAACGAAATTGGATGCTATCTTTAAGGTGCATGGTTTAAAAAAATAGATATATTAAAACGACAACAACTATAAAAATAAATAATCTCTAAAAGGACACAAACAGGAAGACAACATACAGGTATTGCACGATTCTATGGCAGGTATTGCACGGTTCGGTCAGTATTGCACATGGAAAAAGTCAGTTTGAGTATTGAGCAGTATTGAGTGTAGTTATGGCTCTGGCATAGAAACTGTTCTTGAGTCTGTTTGTGCGTGATTTCAGTGTCCTGAAACGTCTGCCTGATGGGAACAGTTCAAAGAGTGAGTGTCCGGGGTGAGATGGGTCCTTGATAATCTTCCTGGCTTTCCTGAGACACCGGGTGTTGTACAGCTCCTCCAGGGAGGGGAGAGTGCAGCCGATTATTTTTTGGGCCGTGGTGACGACCCTCTGGAGTGCCTTCTTATTTGCCACTGTGCAGCTGGAGAACCACACACATATGCAATAAGTAAGGATGCTCTCTATGGAGCAGCGATAAAAGGACACCAGCAGCTGTTGATTTAGTCGATGGTTTCTGAGAATTCTCAGAAGTACAGTCTCTGCTGTGCCTTTTTGATGATGGTGGTGGTGTTGACACTCCAGACATAAAATATATGAAATATGACATTGAAATGATCTCACAGTCACTAAAACTGGCTTTTCTGTCTCATATTCTGGTGGTTTACTGTCTCTTTTTGTGTATTTAAAACATTTTGTGGGTGGTTTATTAATGTTTTTGTTGATAACGGATCCCGCTGCATCCGTCTACTCTTGTATGAACTTGTGGCTGCTTGTACTTTCATTTACCTTTGATTAAGCCATAACAGTCTGTTTGTATCTCTTTGTCGTGCCGTTTGTTGGTGTTGCTGTCTCCAGCTTTGTCTTGTCGATCCAACTGCGAATCGTTTGGACAACGCATCAGTGCATCTGAAGGAAAAACTCAACAAAAACAAAGGATTGGATGCGTTTGGGAAAAAGTCAATACTGCAGACTGGATTGTGATCAAAGAGTGCGATTAGGAGAGATGTCATGTTGGGCTCTACGGCAGAAATCCATTAATCCATACCCATATTTTGTCTGTAATTTTATGTGTTTGGTGAGATGTTCAGCTGGAGCAAAACAACTTTTGTGTCTTTTCACAGCATCATGCCACAATTCACTGAAAAGAAAAGTCCACAATTATGTTTTGGAAGTTGTTGAGTTTTTAATTAATTTTATCTGGTTTACGGAAGTTAATTTAGTTCCTGTGGTGTGATAATTCCACACAAAACACCTCATGCAAAACAACTGCCTTGCTTGGAGGTCTTCTCTTAGTTAATTATTTTCTATATTTTGATTATAGGTATATCAGCACACTTCTCTTCAAGGTGTTGGCTCTGAAGAGACAAACACACCTGCTCTACCATAAAGGTTGAATGATGGTGGCTGTAATTGGGAAAATTTAGATGTAAACCTTCAGCCGTGTGGTTCCTGACCAATAAGATAATATCCCACCCACACGCAAAAACACGCTGACTGCTAGCCTTGAACCTGTGCTGCTTGTGTTTGTGTCTGCAGGGTGCTCTCGCCGCCAGTCGCTGCCGCCTCTCTAGTTTGTTTGAGTAGCGCTTTGATGGTGTGCCTGGTTTGCTTGTACAGTGAACACCATGAATAATATGTATTTGAAGGAAAAATGTAAAAACAAAAATGAGCCAGTCCAATAAAAAATGACTGTTTTTCATAAAATACTGAACCAATTTCTCCTTCAGTGTCACAAAAACAAATGGTTGTGTGGGCTATTATTTTAGTTTAAACTCAACCAGATTCTTGATACCGAAGACTTGTCGATTCAGAACGTAAAAAGTATCCCAGATCATGAAATTGTCTCAAGACTCATCTGTCTAATCTGTAATCATAAAATGATTACCGTATTTTTGCACACAACTATTTTTTACGAGTAAATTCAAAAACATCTCCTCATGCAATTAAAACAAAAGGTGTGTTTATCAGTTCTGAAAGATAAAAAAAAAAGTCTAAGCAGGGAGGCTGGAGGAGGTTTCATCTGGTAGATGTGAAGCGGAGTTTAAAGGAGCATGAGGCAGGATTGAGGCAGGATTTATGAAAAAAATTTGTATACGTTTTAAGTTTTCTAGTAATAATGTCAGATGAAGCGTTCCAAACCAAAATGAATGAGCCCTCTAGTGTATCTCTCCTTTGCCTTCAACAGGCTGTGTGCTGCAAAATGTGCTGCAATTGTGACCAGAATTTCCCGCGCTGTCCTGCAGATGTGACGTCACATGACGCTGCATGTGCGTTCTCCCCGTTCTCCCGTGCCGGCTTCACTGTTGGCTGCAGTACCCCCAACGGCCGTCGTGGCGAAGGGTGGCGCTAATGAGTCTCATTTCTTAAAAGGAGCCTCATGCTCCTTTAAGCAGTCACACTGACCAGAGTCGGTGCTGTCAGTCAGGCTGAAAATTGATCCTGCCTCGTTGTCATCCAAGAACTTGTGCTTTGTTTATTTGATTTCCTCTTAATTTGATTTTTTTTACTTTAATAAAAACATTTTTTTTCCATTTAATTTCAAAGGACAACATTTCCTATAGTCTTAATGAAATGTCTGTGACAAACTTTGGTCATAATACTAAACATATAACATCTTTACTGCTCTGTTCATAGCAGGTAGTTCAAAGGGGAGGAGTCAGACTCCATTTGACTCCATCCCTCTCTTCTGTAGTTTGTGCCTCTTTTGAGATCTGTGTTTTAGCTGTTTTCAACCCACTTCTGAGGCCCATCGCATGAAGAAGGGTGTGAACTTGGATGAGGATGAGAATGGAGAGGCTGGATGATTCTACTCTGATTTGGGTTTGTGATATCAGAATAGCTGCTAAACTGAACTTCTAACTGATTTACTTATTTTCAGACGTAGTCGGCCCCTAAACAAAGTGCCTGAACTATTACTTTATGTTGATGACTGTGTTTAAATGTATGTCAATCTCAGACTGTGTTGTCTACAGGCGCAGCCTTGCAGGTGCTAAGTTACAGACTTTCCTGAGGCGGTTGCTGCTCGCTGGCTGGCAGGGAGCGACTGCAATAAAATGGGGATCAGACATGGATCGCGTCAAATCACGTAATCCGGGGTTTCAAGTGAGAGGAGTTATAAGAATTTGTGCTAATCCCTCACAGAAATCCCTGTAGCCTCTCCAAAGCAGTATTTAAACACTTAATCATTATCAGGGGCTTTGGATTGAATCTGGAGCGTACGTGCGTGGATGCTCGCCACATATTTACCTTCTTTTGCTGTAAATTAAGTACGACCCTGATAACAGCCCAATGAACTCTCAATTCACAGGAAGAGGAGGAGGAGAAAGAATAAGTAGTCATCTGATACCGCTTGTCATTTTTGGACAAAAAAGAGGACACAGATGTTGGCTTTAAAATGATTCAGAATAAAAGAAGATCCTTTATTTCAGAAGTACGGATGTATCAAGAATTTCCTTAAGTAAACAGAAATAATTAAGTAGAACATGATAGAACATGCCGACCTCTACGGGCAGATGTGGGTTTAACTGTGGAGTAGGTGGGAAGGCACACTTATCTGTGGTACCCATGTAGCCCGTCTCCCTGTGGTTTATTGCTTAATGGGCCTAAACCAAGTTCTGAGCAGTTTTTCCCCATCAGAGAAGAGATGGAATGGAAAATGGAGAACATAATGAAAAACAACAAGACAGTCTGAAAATGCTGTCAATCAAGTTGTTAAGGTTTGGAGGGTACTGTGACATCAGAGAGCCAAATTATGTGCAATTAAAAAGAGAGCTTTTTTAATATATCTCTGGATAAAATCATGTCACAAAAATGTCATTAAAACATCAAACACAATTGTGTCAACACGAGGAAAAAATGACAGAATCTGTGTCTCACACGTTAGAAAAGTCTGTCAACATTGTACCAGCAGCTGTCCTCACACACGACTGCAGCTATTTACTGTTAAACCCTCAAAAAAAGCTATGTGAGGAATCAAAATCAGAAGACAATATATTTTGTTTAATGGTAAAAAACGCTGCCCACCACCCTTGTTGCAAATACACCAGATCAGACCTGAAGGTCCTTTTCTGAAGCTTGGCAGTTTCTTCTGTATTTATCAGTACAGCTGCCAGGAAATCAAAGTTAAATCCAGAGGAACCAGACCAATTCTTTGTATCCAGGAGTAAAAAAAAAATTGTATGGCCGGCCTTACAAAATATAGTCAAATCTTACTGGCTTGTCCAACATCTCAAACCCAACGTTTACAATGCTGTTGCTGTGCATGGTAGGGAAGAATATTTACCTCACATCTTTCTTCTTCATCAGTGCCCGTTTGTGTGCAGTAGATTTAGATTTTTTTTTTTTTTAGATTTATTTATTTGCACAGTTAAACATTACACAAATAAAATTACCAACTTTACAAATTAAAGTGCAGGAAGAGGCGAAAACTCAAAAGAGCTTATCAGGTGCCTCCACCTATAGTTACCATAAAATTTAATATCATACTTATAAAAACAAAATATACAAATGAGCAGTTAGAAATCTATAAATGATAGAAATTAAAGGAAAATTACAAAGAATTTACACAAAAGAAGAATGATCGGATATATGAAAAATGATACAGTACAATTTAATAATTAAGAAACAATCAAAAAATAAACGACTAAATAACAAACCAAATGAACAAAAACAAAAAATAATTTCAAGGAGATTACACAAGACGATAAAAAATTTTCAGCACATCCATTACTTATGCCGGAGCAGTTCCATTTACAAAACAAAAATTAAGTGGTGTTTCAGACATCATTTAAAACCTTGTACAGAGAAGCATTTTTTTGCTAAATGGGAATATGTATTCCATAGTTTGACACCCCGGTACCGTATTGCATATTTACCCCTGGTTGTAACACATTTTGGAGGAAGCAGATCTAACGCTCGACGGGTTGCATAAGTATGGACATGAGAGTTTGTAGTAAAATAGTCTTTGAGGTGAGCAGGAATGCTTTCCTCCTTTAAGACCTTATAAATAAAAACACATGTCTGATAAATATTTATGTTATAAATGTTGAGAATATAAAGTTTCTGAAACAAAGGTAAAACACAGTACAGTAAAAAGAGCTGCAGACCATAGTTTTAGTTTTAAAAAGCAAAGTGTCCCACTTTGTCATCAGTAACAGCTCCTGCAGGAAGAGCTTGTGTGGGTGGAGTTTACTTTTCTCAGTTTGAACACTGCTCCTTTTAAATCAAAGAATGTCTGTGTTCATCACTGACATATACATAAAATGTGTTTCTCCGTCTGAGGGTTCAAAGGCATCTTAAGCTGCTCAGAGGAGGAACTCAACCATCAATCTTTATTCAGGATGAGTTTGAGTATAAAGAAATCATTTGGGAAACGAGGACCTGGAGTGAAGAGACGCCCTGCGGGACCACCATCACTACGTACTGAGGAAAAAAACTGATATGTGTAAAATACTACAAAGTGGAAGTTATGACAGAACACTTTGAGCGTCTTTGTTTTCCTTCTCAAGCGAAATCTCCTTAAGCCCTCCATCTTTTGAGCAGCTTTTGTAAAGTCTGCCTTCATTTTATTTGATTAATTTAAACCAGTCACCCATAAAGTACAGAAGAATGCTGCTCACAAGTCTGGAATGTGTTTTTGAAAACCTGCAATGATTCGATATCTTGACTATATGATTTAAAAACATAAACAAAATAATGCTGCTGTTTAATTTTTCAGTTTAAAAGTTGAATTATCTCTGTTACATCACTTTTTCTGTCCACATATTCTTCACAAAGCCAGGGGGCGAAGCCGGCTGAGAGGGGCAAAAATGTAATAGCTTGGTGCATGTGGAAATGATGAACAGAGTGCGTGTGAGTTTCAGCCCTCCTGTTTGCTTCGGGTTCGACCTCACCGCCACTGAGACTTCATTCATTCTGTACCTTTCTGACAACTTGCTCCAGACGGTCCTAATCGGACGTGCAAATGTGTTTGAAAGCATTCCTATTAAATGTCACTTTAACACTTGAACATTTTTGCGTCTACTTGTAAATAAAGCGATACAAATGCATCCCCAATGTGCTTTTGGACACTTTGGTAGATAAAAGACTAAAATCGAGTTGTGCAACAACCTTTTACTGTTTCCAAGATGACTTTGACATATTTTACAAGTCAGGAAACTTAATGTTTTACATTTGTACTAACATATCATTAAGTTTAGTGATCAGTGGGGTTTCCCTCTGAGTTTAACTATCAAGTAAATGTAAATGGTGTTTGTGGTAAGTATGCTGCAGGAAAATCATAGCTGAATAAAAATGTAAAAGTGAATTTGTAGCCTCAGGTTGTCTCCAGGTTCTCATGATGATGATGATGATGATGATGATGATGATGATGATGATGATGATGATGATGATGATGATGATGAACTGTTAAAGTTAATATCACAGAACTCGGGAGCTTTGGGAATGAGCTCCAATGACATTTCACTCAAAAACATGTTACTTTTGTTGATTACAAACTCAAAACATTGTTGTTTCACAGCAGAAGTTCATAAATTAAAATAAAATTGCAGACGCGTGTAAGAATTGGCAAATTATCCCATTTTAAGGATCCAAAAAGGTGCAGATCTATGTTTTACTCTGCAAACTGTGAAATACAAATGTTTCCTAGTGCAACTGAATAATCATAAGGAGGGAGGTGTAGTCGAAGTACAGACAAAATAACTATATTCTGGACTTTTACCCCAAACAATCAAATTTGAGTCCCATCTGCCCAAATATTCTCCAAAGATCTTCCCCTTTTTATCTGTCAATTGCAGTTGGTTACTGTTCGAAGATTGTAAAAATACAGTCAGGCTTGTAGTCTTAGTTCATGTTAACCAGTTGTCATCAGGTCAACTGGCATTTTACAATTTCTGATCCTTTATTGCAACAGCACCACATTTTGGAAAAGTTCAGCCTAACTTTTGTTTAAATAGTTTTCATGTCATTTTCTGTGTCCTGAGGAATTGTATCTAATAAGACTCTCATCCAGGAAAGATGAGCTTCTATCTCATTTGACACAGTCATTTTTACATGCTGCCTTTATTTTCACTTGTTTCTCAGCTATGTTTAAATGTTAAACCCTAACTGGTTAGGGCTAGGACAACGTCATAGCTTTGCAGTGGAGGCAAGAGCCTCAACCCAGGAGTTAGATGGAAGGTGCTTGAGTGGGACGCAGCGGTATTCAAAGTTATGGCGGACCAACCAAACTCATTAGTGCTGTATTGTCTCCTGTAAAGACAGCAGAGCTGTTTGCCCCTCAGTGCTAAATGTTAATATCTATTTGTCTTATGTATATGTATATGTTATTCAGTAATATTCAGTCATTTTAGTTGAGATGAAAATATACTGCTCAAAAGAATTGTGGGAACACTCAAAGACATCAGAAAAGGATTGAAAATCTTAGCTGAAAATGACTCATTTTGTATTTTGTTCATCAAAAGTGTATACATGGGACAATGGAAACCAAAAAAATCATTCAATAATCATAATCAGATTGATATCCTTAAAGTTTGTCTAACTGGATGTTATACATCCAGCTATATCTGGTGTAAATTGAAACCTCATTTACAAACTTAAAATGCTCAAATCAGAGTTGATTTTGTTTGTTTAGTGTTCTCCAGCACTTGGGCAGAACTGATGACTTCTGACTGTAAACACAAGATATTAATTTACCCCCAAAAAATATTTTTCACAGGCTGAAAGTAACTTTATGTTCTCATTCAATAAAGCAAACCTGTTTTCTCTTTGGAGACCACTAATGTGAGTGCTCTCCTTTTTCTTAAACTTTGTCTTTTTTCCTCTTTGCTCGTATATCTTGGCTTATGTGTGTGAGGGCTTTGCTTTGTTTCCTCTGCTGAGTAGAGAGCAACGTAGGCACGCTGGTGTTCAGAAGGTCATCTGGAGCCAAACTGCCCTCAACAAGGCACTGGACTCTGTCGTATAAGATTGTGTGAACGGAGCTATGTAGGGCAGTCAGGCATCTGACAGGATCTGGTCGGAGAATAATGGCAAATATGATCAACCTTAGTAGATTTAGAGGTGAGGAGACATTAGGTGACGATCCTAATTCTCTATGTGATCTAAAACGGTTTTCATTTCCACAAAGAAGGCTCCATTCAGCATGCATATCTGGAGAAATATACTCAACAATCTCATTGGAAAATGCTCTAATTCAAGTCAGAATTAAGCAGAAATAAATGCACACTCTGATCTTTTAACACTAAAAAGGTGTTATAAAGCACTCAACCAAACATGCAATTCAATGTTATTTATATAAATGAATAATTACACAGAACAACAGGAGTTGTCTCTAGGATCTTTCCAGAGACCCACAACATGAACCCTGAGCAATTATTACATAAACAATGGCAGGTAAAAACTCCCCCAGTGGGAGGAAAACCTTAAGCCAAGTCTTCTGGGTATAAAATGGTGTAATTTTCAAAATGATAAAGTCTGTTAAAGTACAATCGTGTAGAACATCTTAAAACTTTTACACAATGACTTCACTTCTAACTCTTCTTGTTTTTCTTGTTTTACAACCTCAAATCAGAAAAAGTTTGGGCACTCATAAATGGGTATAATTTGATTCATATGTTTATTCTGACACAGTATGAACTCAATCTTTTTTTTTTCTCATCTTCCCTGAAATGCAATTGTTTTAACCGCTTTAATGTGTGGCCATTCCTTATCACAACTCTTAAAAGGGTGTTCTAGTAGTTTTCTCTCACTGCATTTTTTTTTTCAATTTCAAATTTCCCTGATAAGAACTGCAGGGAGAACAGTCACAGTACCATCTTCTTCCTCAGTGTTGCCTTTCGTGTGCAGAATGTGCTTTTGTTTTGTCCCATAGAAAAACACGAGGATGTTTTATGTCCCTGGAAACGATGTTTTCTTCATGAAGCGGCATGTGTTGCAATAATCTCAGTGTACTTCTGCAGTAATGCCATCGCACAAGAGTAAATAGCTTTTCCCAAAAGCACAGACACAATGCATTTTTGCTGATCATCAATCTGGAGACGCTCTTTTTTTTCTTCTTTTCAGAGCACATGAAACTAATTTCTTCCAAAACAAGGATCTAAACACTGATTTGTTTTACCATAATGCATCAATTTTAGCATGTGTGTGAAGGTCCATACCAGATGCCAGGAAATGTAAGGCTCCCCTTTTGCACAGTTAGGTTTAAAGTGGCACTTAGGAATATTGCTCTGCATTGAAGTTTGTCCATGAGGTTATATCAGCTTCTGATGAATATGATTCTTGATGTAGTCCCTGCTGAGGGATTTTAGATTACATATAGTGTCTATCTGAGGCTTCACTCTTCCCATTTATGAACTGATGTCTTATCAGATTCTTTGAATTGTGAGATGATATCTTAAATATTTAGATCTGAATCTGGAAGTGTATGTCCTTTGTCCATCTTTGCTCCTCAGCAACTCAGCCTTTCATGGATAAAGCTCTTTGTCATTTCAAATCATCATTACAATCACCAGTTGGTGTTGTCACCTGTTTGAAATAACCTCCATCCTTTAACCTTTGGTTTTTGAGTTTTGGGTCGTGGGGGCAGCAGCACCCCTCTCGTCTTCCATCTCCTCCAGCTCCTCAATGGGAATACAGAGGCATGTGTCCAACGTGTCCTGTGTCACGGGAGGCATGAGGTATCCCAACCAGAACCTCAAACCACCTCACATCAACCCTACTCTGAGTTGCTCCCAAATGATTGTTTGAAAGCACCTGGGGGCCTGGCCTTCACTAAAGGGACCTGACAAGGCTTACAGGTTTACACATGATGAATGACGTGGGTCTGTCCTCCCGTAGGCCCATCGTGTGCAAGACGGGCCATAGAGTCGGGTTATGTGTAGTACAGATGGCTGCCAAACACACAGGTCTGGATTCTGTGAGAAAAACAGGGTTTTTCTTTTTTTAATAATAATAATAATAATTATTATTATTATTATTATTATTATTATTATTATTATTATTATTATTATTATAATTATCATATATATATATATATATATATATATATATATATATATATTATAATAATGATAATAATAATAATTATTATTATTATTATTATTATTATTATTATTATTATTATTATTATTATCATTATTATTATTATTATTTTGTCTGCTTACTGGAATTAAATTGACCATGTACACTTTTTTTTTTTTTTCAGAACATGTTACAGACCTGGAGGTAAACAAATAGAGTGAAGTTAATGAGAAAAAAACATGGCATAGCTAAGTTTCTGCGAGGTCGAGTCTATAACTGTCAAACACAGCGGCAGCGTGGCTGGTAACAAAGTGAGATGGGTTATCAACATCAAAATACAAGCAAGTGAGGGTGGTAGAAAAGTTTGGTTGCTCATTAAGTCGTTCTGCACATACGACATCAGCATTTTGAAGACGTGAGGTTCAGGACTGCAGACCCTGTTTTGTGTTTTCTGCCCAGGATAGATAAGCCTGAACACAGGAAGTTATACAACAAACACAACCATTAAGTCCCTGGACTCCTAATGGATGGTCAGACTATCTATAGCAGCAGGACTTAAAATATGCATTCCACACATTGTTATCTCAGAGTGGCAGCTGATAATATCTGTGGTCTTCTTCAAGGAAGACTTGGGCTAATTAAGGAAACATGTTACCCATTATAACTTTTCAGCTGCAAGGGAGAGATTTTTATAAGAGGAAGCGACATGAATACCAAAGGCCTGCCCTATAGGAAACCTCCTTAGCACCTGTGGGTATTTAGTATTTTGCCGGAGCTTTCTTATTTGGACGGCATCAAAGATGTTGTGGCCTATGGTCATATGCTGTGGGTCGTGACCTAAAGAAAGAGATTGTGGATAAAATCAGAGAAAATGAGGTTCCTCCGCAGGGTGTCTGGGCTCTGCTGGTGATGGATCGGAGCCTGATAAGCAGGCTCAGGCTTCTGGTGAGGATGCCTCCTGGACACCTCCCTGGAGACATCTTGCAAGTGTGTTCCCTGGGAGGACACCCTGCAGAGGACCCAGGACACGGTGAAGGGACCATGCCTCTCGGCTGGCCTGGGAACACCTTGGGATCCCCCCAGATGAGCTGGAAGAAGTGACAGGGGAGAGGGAGGTCTGGGCTTCCCTGCTGAGGCCACTGTCCCCAAGATCCAACCCCAGATAAACGGAACGAGATGGATGGATGAAAGAGAACATCAAATATCAAACGAGATTCAACACAAATCAAGATTTCTAAAAAAGGTGCAACACAACCACTGAAAGACATAAAATAATACCCAAAAAAAAAAGATCACAAAGAAACTAAATGACTTACAAGAGTCACAAAGTTCCCACAAACAATATGAAAGGATCAAAAAACATTTGAAACTTATAAAAGAAATACATAAACCACCCTCAAAGTGTGGCCTCCAGCACGGTGACCTCACATCTAGAAGGCTCATGCGTCAAGTCCTGATGGGAGTCTGTCTGTGTGCGTTTGCATGTTCTTCATGTGCTTGTGTGGGTTATTTCTCCACCAGTCCAAACACATGAGTTTGGGAGTAATTGGTGACTCTAAATTCCTCATAGAGTGAGTGTGTGTGGTGTGTGTGTGTGTCTGTGATGGATGGGCTACCTGCCCAAGGTGTATCTATCATTTTCTCCTGAAGAGAGATGGATAGGCTCCAGCAGACCCCGGTGAACCTGAAAGAAGTTGCTACAGACGGTAATGGACGGTTAGACAGAAACTATGTGTGTGTGTGAAATTTCAGCCAGAGTCCTCAAAACACTGGCCCTTTGTGTAGTGAGGTGACTCTTCAGGAGCTGGTTGTCAGTGTTCATCTCAGTCCGTGTGTTTTATGGGGTCAGACGCTGGTCCTGTATGAGTTTCATTCTGGTGCATTTCACATTTTTTCTATTCTTGTATTAGAGAGTTGTTTAAGAGGAGATTTGAGGAGCTCTGCTGCAACCTGGTGGCATTTAAATATACTTACACATGAAAGCGTAGGGGGTTACAAGTTAAATCAAATCTGACTGTCCCTCCTATCTGTTGTGAACTTTATCTCACACTGTTAATGTACTCCAAAAATAAATGATAAAAAAAAAAACAATAATGTGGGTCTTATTTCCTCTGTTCTCGTATCATATCTTGGCTCATTTGGAGGTGTGAGGGCTTTGCTTTGTTTCCTCTGCTGATTAGAGGCCACCACATGCAAACTGGTGTTCAGAAGGTCCTATTGAGTCAAACTCCCTTCAACAAGGACTAGAAACATCACAGTGGACTGTGTCACCCCCCAAAGGTTGTGTGAAAGGAGCTGTGTAGGGGAGTGAAGCATCTGACACGATCTGGACTGAAAGTAATGGAGAACACGATGATGACATAAGTAGATTTAGAGATGAGAACCGAGGAGACTTTGCGAGTGACAGTCATTATTCGCCCTGTGGTCTGAAACGATTTTCATCACCACAAAGAAAGCTCCATTCAGCACTGTTGGGTATTCATGTCTAGAAAAGTATATATAAAAAGACCTGCACCTCACCTTTTCCTCTGATGACAACTGGGACGGACTCTGCAATCCTACGTAGAAGGAAGCAGGTGCAGAAAACTGATGAACTGAACTGAACTGAATTAAACAGAAATATGGCATAACACAAAAAAATAACCCACAACAAATGAGAATTACCCATCACATGGTATAGTGAAGAATCTTTAGATTGTATGTGATTAGATTGTTATCCAAGAAATCATCCACATGTGCAGACTATGCAGATACATGGGTCCCCCATCAGCCACTGCGGGCCCCCAAAGCTTCAAGTTCAGTGTTATTATACAGTATGAGGGGAGACAAAAATAGCCGTCTTCATTTGTAGCCATCTATATAAGAACATTTAAGGAAAAAAAATACTGAGTTTTCTGTCACAAATTTGTGAATTTATAAAGTTAGAAATTCTGAGTTTTTTCATTTAATTTCTCCACCTGTCATACTTTCTTTTCCCCCAACTTGCTCTAATACTCCATTGTGGAAGCTCAGCAAACTTCAACAAAAGGTATTTAAGACCACAAGACTTATATTGCCAGCATGACATGGTTGCTTACTTCGGATTTACCAATGTAGCACTTTTTTTGAAAATGTGGATTTTTACATCAGGTCACCTTAAAAGGTATGAACTGCACCATTATATTAAAAAATAGGGGGACCTCCAACAGAATCTTGCATAGGGCTTCTAAAAATAAAGCTAGAAACAGCCCTTAAACATCAGAAACAGCTCTTAAACGTATCTGCTGCTTTATATATGTGTCACCGAGACGTGATCCTGCTTCGGAAAGCAATACAAGTTACTGAACGTTATGGCTTTTTATTTCATAGTTGTTTGTTTGTTTTTGTTTTTATTTTGCTTTTAAGAGGGAATAATAACCAAAAATGAAGTGTTTAGCAATTAGATGTTGCATTATCACATTTATCCACAAGGTGGAGACAACTATCCATGCATCATTCTGAACTCCTTTTTTTAATTTTATTTTTTTAAATGCTATTAGAGTGAATAAAGTCTGATGAACATTGTAACGTATTATTAGTCTAACTCTGTCTATTCTCAGACAATTAGACACAACAGACCACAAGACAACACTGCCCAGACTTGAATGAATGAATGAATGAATGAATGAATGAATGAATGAATGAATGAATGAATGAATGAATGAATGAATGAATGAATGAATGAATGAATGAATGATTTTTTTATTTCGAACATGTATATCAAAAAATAAAAATAAAAATAAAGAAATAAACAGTAACATCTTTACATTCACATATGTTCGAAAAAAGGAGTAGGAAGAAGTGTACACTTTTTCCTAGTTCCTACCCCTTTATAACCCTATGAATTTACATTATTGTTAATATTATATCTACACAATATCCATATAAATACAGTCTATATAAATACTACGTAAACATGCCTATTACTACATAATTATCCATATAACTATATAGAAAATGTAAATATTACATAAATATGTAGAAAATACAAATATTATATAAATCTATATAAATATACACTATATAAACTACATAAATATCCCTATAAATATATATGCTACATACATAATAAATATAAAACATATACACATAATTATAACTATCCCTCTCAACATATAATATATACTAATATATACTTTAAAGTTAAAATATTTGTAAAAGAGCTATTTTATTGTGTTCTGAATCAGCCTATTTGTGTTTGTAAACTTATATGCATAAAAAAAGAACTCAATACAAATCAACACATTTCTTTTATTTAATATTAACAAATTTCCGTTATGTCTGTATCCAATTAAACGATTATTAACTCACTGGCCCTGTGAGCTGTCAGTCACGCCCCTGGCCCCGCCTCCAGCCGGGACACACCCATTTCGCCGGTATTTCTTCTTCCTTATATAAATATATATATAATTGGCATTGGGCTCACGCACGGAGGGCTGGTGGCGGCTGATTTATGGTCCCGCGTTACACCAACGCAGAGCCAACGGCGTAGGTTTACGCGGCGACGTGTACCCTACGCCGTACGCTCTGCGTCGCTTTAACGCGGGACCATAAATCAGGCTTACCTAGTGGGCGTGTCCCGCTCCTGCATCCCTGCTGGAGACGCGCCCGGGATCCGGACTGCACGTTTTACCGGCTCCAGGGTGACGGCTGCTCTTCCGCTCGTGTTCCAGCAGCTGGGTGGGTTGTGCCCCCCCTCCCATCTCCTCCTCCTCCTCCTCCTCCTGCTCCTCCTCCTCCTGCTCCTCAGCGTGGAGGTGCGGGGCCACTACTGGCTGTGCTGTTGCGGCACTGGATGGATGTGACGAGCATGTGTGCGGGTCAAGCCTCGGGCGTTGCACGCGCAGGGAAATAAAAACCACATTTTTTTGTGTGCTTTTGCTGATTTTTTTTATTTTATTTTATTTTTAATTTTTTATTCGTCTTGTCTACCTGCCGATTAATCCCCCCCACCCACCGTGGCGACATGTCAAACTCAAACAAAAGCAAGAAGGACAAAGAAATCCTCGCAGAATACGAAAGCCAAGTGAAAGGTGAGATGATCAATTGAATGCCTTTTAATGTCTTTTCTGCAGTAGGAGTCACACCCATCTTTTCTCACCTTCCACACACACACACACTCATGCACACACACACTCTTGCACACACACACACTCATGCACACACACACACTCATGCACACCTGTCTGCCAGCATCCTCACTACTGGTGCCTGTGCACTGCATCTGTGCAGGGTGTGTTTGCAGGGAACTGACACCTCACCGTGAGACGTCAGGATTTCTGGGTTCATCCTGAGTGCTGCATGGCGCCTGAGGGGAGAGGAGGAGGGTTTGAAGAGGGGTGTCTGCCTTCTGCAGAGCCCCTTGTTATCTCTCTGATATCTGAGTGTGTGTATTTTCCACTCAGACCTGAGGCCGGATGTGTCTGACTGTGTCACATATCTCTGGGATTCCTCTAAAACTGTGACTGCAGCATGCAGGCGAGGACCGAGTGAGTCCTGGAATAGTGGTTTCCATGACCGTGGGATAACCCTCTACCTTCTGCCTCCTCCTCTTCCAGGCGCCATGGTTACCGTCATGGATGCTCGTGCAGGAGGCGCTCATGCCAAATGACCTTTTAATGAAACTCTTCTGTTTGATCATGTGAGCCAGACAAATGATTGTCTGAACGCTGCCAGGTTGGGCTGTGCGCCTTTTTACACCAGCAGTTCAAACCCCAGCCCCCCTGTGTCCCCTCAGCATCCACATGGCTCCTCACACTCACTGTGCCACAATCCACACCATTGGTTTCTTCTCCCATAGCTTTCTTTTTTTCATCTAAATCCACCATTTCCTTGCTCATTGAGAAAATAATTCATGCCTCTTGTCATTCTTCTGCTGGAGCGGCCTGATGTCCTGAGTCTCCTCCACAACGCAATGACACACACTTTGAGTGATTAGATTTAATGGAGAGTATGGATTCAGCTCTCCGGTGAAGTGTGTGTTGCTGTCTTGTTTGTGGCCGCCTGCTTGTGTTTGTGTGGCCCCTGCTCTGGCGCCGTGCCAGGACACACTCGGGGATGCCCTGCATTGTAATGACCACTTGGATAGAGCCTCTGCCGCTCCTCCTCCCGTTCCTCCTCCTCCTCCTCCTCCTCCTCCTCCTCCGGCGGGGCGGCTGTCCGGCCCTCACTGGGCCCCCCCGTCGCCTCACGCCGAGAGCCAAACGTATAGATCTAGCGTTGTAACTATGTGCTTTCCAAGTCTGCCTCTCTGCTCTGGCTCCTGATTGGTCGGCGCTGGAGGTGGTGTGTAATGTACACTCAGGAGGTGGCCACGGCTCCCTCACGAGGGAGGCGGGCTCTGCTCACGGAGGTGAGGTGAACGGTGAAGATTAGTCACATTGCTGACAATACATATTTGTGTGCTTGATAATTCCCCACTTTGGATTGCAGTGAATGGGCACTGAGCACTCGGTTGATGCGGGTCTGTGTCGCCGTATCAATGGGTGACACCTCCCTGTCTGAATGAGGCAGATGAGGATCGCTTTAATGAGAAAATGCAAATGAAAAAGGGGAAGAAAAGGAATGGGGCTCTGCAGAGGAAGCACAGATGAGGTGATTCCTGCTGCATGCGGCCGCTGCAGCACCTGTGTCCTTTTTTTTTTCCCTTTTTTTTTTTCCCCCTGCGTGTGCATGCAGGATGATTAGTCACCTCACATCTGCATACGTGCCGGAAACAGACAAACGAACAGACAGATGATGAAGTGACCCTTCAATGAGGAAATAATCTGAAGTCCTGGTTCCGAGGCCCCCGTGTGGGTGTGTGTGTGTTTCTCTTAATGATGATGCTCACCTGCACCCTTGTCCTTGAACCCGGTCACCATGACAACGGTCATGGCGTGAGATTTCAGCTGCCCTGACGTCACACACAGAAAGTGTTATGAGTGCAGAGGTTTAAGTGAACATCTGTTTGAGAGAAAAATGACATGTTTTAATTACCTGGTGAGGTGCATCGCCCCGATCCTCTCGTAGAACTCGCCACAGTTTTGCAGGGTCTCGGTTCTGTGGGCTCGAGACGGATTTACCACCTACAAACTGCGTGTTGAATCGTCTGATAGCATCAGTAACATCCTTCACCAATGCAAGTTAGGTTGTGTCCACACCGTCAGTTATCTGTTGCCCTCAGCTGCCGGACATTGACCCTTACGCACCGACGAGCCGGGTCTGGACAGACGAGACATGAGTCTGACCAATTAGCTTTTGCAGTTTAAGAATCTTTAAGAAACTTTCCACAGTTCTTCTCAGGATTCAGCTTGGCTCCGTCTCTTCATGTAATCCAAACACGATCCAATGTTGAGCTCACGGCTCTGATGGGTCCAAACCATCTGTCGCACCACTCCTTATTTTATGTCCCATTATTTCAACTCTTCGTCCTTCTGCAAGATGAATTCAGAAGGATAAGACCTCAATCAAAGGTCATTTCATAGTTTTGTAGTGTCCATATGGATTACACACTTGAGTTTACCATTCATTTTATCTCATTAAATCAAAGTCAAAGTCATAAACCTTTACACAACCCCGTACACGATATATTCTCCTGATGAGGTTTGGATGGATGACATCTCTGTGGTGAACCATTCAGAACGATAATGAATGAGTCTTCATCAGCAGCTGGGAACCAAGACTCTCAGTTGCTTAGAGAGGCGCAAAAGAGGAGGAAGTCATCCGCCGGAGAGCAAAACAATCATTTCCCGCTTTCCACATCACCGATGAATCATGCGGTTTATAAAATGTCGACGCTAAGAAAAAAAAGTTGACATTATTAAATACAGCAGAACCAAAACCCAAATCAAATCCTCAATCCTGAGGAAAACCCAGAGCAACCAGAGCAGCTGGCCTTTGCAGTTTGCAGCACTAAATGTTGTCAATTTGTTGGATAAAATAAAACAATTCACCACAACTGCAGCAGCAATATATTTATCTTCTCATCTTAACACAATTGAATACAAAAATCCTCTTGAAGATGGACCGACAGTTTTTGGAGAACTTTTTCCTCTAAGCTATTTGTTTCCTTGTTAAAGCCAAACATAATTGTTGTATTATGCCTAATTTGTCTAACCCTTTAATTAAAAAAAAGGCTTTAATTAGGAAATGCACTGATTGACTGGCTGGTGATCATAATTGGATAATTTTAGGATGATCAGACTGACGACTTTATCATGACAACCTGACAGATTTAAGCCAGTGAAGGCATCGAGTGCACAGCCCTGAGAAACTGTCGGGGGTCAGTAAATACCACGTCCCTGGGGGGGCCTTGTGAACGTGTCCAAAATGGCAGAATGTGATGATCTCACAAGGCCGCTTACAAAAACTGAAAATGTCAGCATTGCTGTTGTGTAACCATGTTTTTAATTACCTGGGGACTTTTATTTAAGCATTTTCCTTTTTATTTAAAGCAGGATTAATCCACTTTGTCAGTCCAAGACAATTCAGACATGGTAGTCTGAAATAAATGTATTTACTTTTAAAGCTAGAAAAAAGTCCATAAATTTCCATCACTACTTCAGATTTTGCTGGAAATTAAGAAACCAAAGCTCTGTAGATGTTTTTTTTTTGGTGAAAAGCAGGATTTTAATTTTTTATGGGAGTATGTTGTTTCATCTTTTAACCACTTGTTGAACAAATGTGATCAGGCAGCTGACAGGATAAACCGCACCTACAGCTGGCATGTATTATTCTTTCTGTTTGTCTGTTAGTGCTCCCTGCTCCAAACTGGACTGAAAAAATGCAAAAATGAGCCTCTCTCGCGAGTGTGGGGAGGTTGTCCATCCACGTGTTGAAAGTAAGAGGAAAAAATCTTTGAGAGGAGACGTTACCAAACAAAGCTGTGTGACCAAAGTAAAAACGTAATGGAGTTGAAATAATTTAGCTGCTGGAGTCCAGCAGGTTTTTGGATTTGTTTTTCCCTTTAATTGTTTTGTTGCTTTTAAACAAATTAAAGCATTTTAGGGTTCAGTTTCAGACCAGTCGAGTGCATCCAACCTCTCTAATGGAGAGCAAGAAAAGAACCAAATACTTCTTAATGGTGCTTTTAATGGTAAGAATTTAAATGGGATTGCATAAAGAATTGGCTTTTATTTTAGTGAAAGCCACACTGAATAAAGAAAATGGATATATGGGTATTAAACGAAATAATTCCACATTACTCTGATCCTTATTTATGCTTTGACCTTCAGTGGTATCCTGCCTGTGCTTTCTCCTCCCAGAAAAGGGATTTAAATGAGCTCTAGAGAGCTTTGGAATTGAATAAGACCACAAGTTTAACTGTATTAATTCATAGGCTCGTCAGTCAGTCTGCAAACATTTCCCTGTGTCAGTGTTTTACCGCTCCGTGCCGTCCTGACTGTAGCTCGCCGGATCAAAGAGGCTGAGTCTCGCCGTTCGGGGTGTTATGAGGATGCTCGAGTAAGTTTCTAAGAAGAAGCATTTCAGAGATCAAAAGGTAAAGCAAGGCAGACGTCCTCTTTTCACTCTCAATTCGCTGTGATCCAAGCAGAGGAGTTTCATTGATATAATCTCGCCTCTTTTGTGGAGGAATCCTCCTGCTCTGCAAGTGGAAACCTCATTTTTGTCTTTTTCTCAGGCCGCAGGCATGCTCCTCCTCTGAGAACAGTTCTTAGTTCATCCATGGGAAGTTGATTATTTTGACATATTGCATATTATTTCAAAAAACAACAACTATTAAATGCAAATCATAGTGGGCTACCAGTGTGTACATGTACAGTGCATGTGTTTTAAAACAGAAATGACTGTAGAAATTGTGTTTATAGTGATATGTTAGTACAGACAGGGTTTGGTAAGCAGCTGTGTGCTTTTTTTTTTCTTTCATTTAGTACGTAAGGTATGTTGGTGTAATTGAACTTGTCATTTAAGGTTCTGTTTAAGGTTGTAGGTACTGCCCTCAAGCTACCATTTCAGGATGGGTGAACAGAAGCATTGAGGATGGCTGAAGCTCTCAGGGGGAGAGACCTTTGCCACAAGCCCCCGGTACAGGGAAAAGAGCCAGTAAAAACAGGGATAAACCAGAGTAAATATGGTCAGGGCTTTCCACATTGGAGACAGCAAAGAAAGAAAAGTGTGATGCAGAACTTCCAATATTTTGTTTAGATGGGTAAGTAAATGGCTGCTGAGCAATAGATTGCAGAGCTGCAACCACGAAAAAGAAAAAGCGAAACTGAGATGGTGTTAGAAATGATGAATCATCACAGCTGTTTTTGAACCTGTTGGGCTATAACTCAAAAAAGTTGTTTTATTTGGACTGATCCTTTTTATTTTTATTTTATTTATTTAACTTAAAATTGAGTCATATATGCTTTACAATAAGGAAGCACTTCAGCTAACTGGGAAGTGGCTCGTTACTTGTAACTGGATCTTTCTGATCGCACCATTTTTCCTAAATAGAGGTACCCAAAGATAGCGAGTGAACATGAGCCCACCTTGGAACCTAGCTGGAGTTTTGTTTCAAGCAAGCGACAATAAAAAGCAACAAAAACCTTGGGAAGAATGCTCGTGCCAGTTGCTCAGCACAATGAAGCCTTTGCAGCCTTATGGAGGTGGAACATCACACCAAAGATGACTGTCTTGATTTTCACGGGGAAAGTTGGTTGACAGCTTTTATTTTTGCTGAAGTTTTAGCTGTGCAACAGCAGTTTCTTATCATGTAATTCAAAAACTTCTTTCCTGAAGGGAAACAAGGATGGCAGCCATCGAGGTAGTGCAGACGTAGAAAGCATCTGTCAAGCGTTTAAGCAGAACTTGACCTCCATTCATGTAAAAAAGTAACATCCATTGGCATCCACAATGAAAACTGACCAACAGAAGAAGATGAAAATAATCAAGAAAAAAGTAGCCATTACTTCAAGTTTATTTTCTCCTACTCCCTTTATCACTGATCCACGGTCAATGAAAGCACATACATGTATAGATAGATACTTTTTATATGATAAGATATTTTCAATTTTTTTTAATTAACCAGGCAATTCATTTTCTTCATATAATTTCTAATAAATGACATATTTACTGAGTTCTTCATTTAATTTTGTGTCCTGATTAATAACAGTTAATCTTGAATTTCTTGAAACCAAACGTCTTTAAATATCTTTAGTATTCCAGTGTGGGTTTTTATTTTTTGCTTGGTTGTTTTGTTTTTTTAGATAACTTATTATGTCCCACATTTGGTTGGGCCAGGTTATTAGATTGGCTTATTATGGACTATTTTTGTCAATATACTATATAATGTTAAGGGGGCCTCGGCTACTGAGGTTTACTGCGGACTCCACGTGGGATTTGACCCAAACTATCACTGGTAAACCGTTTAACTCCCACTGAAAATATGCAACAGCCATCAGGGTCTTTGAGCAGCAAAGAGCACATTCGTGATATGAAAGTGTTACAACCCAACACTTTCACAGCGTATGAGAACAATATGAGATGGCGGCCATTTTAATTTAGTGAGCAAAGAACAGCAAAACGACACCAGAATCAATAAACGCACGCACAAACATGCACAACAATGGAAACACAGTTGTAATAGACTCAGACGCAGTTTTCCGTGGAGATCTGTAAGGCGTGCACAGCAAACTGTGCATGTGTGCGCCATAGTCGATGCAGCAGATGCAAGCTCTTCACCTTCCTCATCACATGGTTCACACAGTGTGTGGTTACCAAGACAACAGGTAGTGGAATGGATTGGATCCCTGAGGATTGGTGTGTGCCTGTCTCTGTGTGTGTGTGTGAGAGAGAGAGAGAGAGAGAGAGAGAGAGAGAGAGAGAGAGAGAGAGAGAG
This sequence comes from Cololabis saira, assembly GCF_033807715.1. Lineage (NCBI taxonomy): Eukaryota > Metazoa > Chordata > Actinopteri > Beloniformes > Belonidae > Cololabis > Cololabis saira. The sequence continues at coordinate 15,927,131 of NC_084609.1, read as the reverse complement.
AGAGAGATTTCAGTATCAGCGCTCGCTCTCTCCCTGCTGCTGCAGAGAGATGGAGCTCTGAAACACTGCAAGCAGCGGAGCGTGCAGCCAGGGCTTTACCAGGCCGCCTGTATGACTGACTCAAAGTGTGTGTGTGTGTGTGTGTGTGTGTGTGTGTGTGTGTGTGTGTGTGTGTGTGTGTGTGTGTGTGTGTGTGTGTGTGTGTGTGTGTGTGTGTGTGTGTGTGTGTGTGTGTGTGTGTGTGTGTGTGTGTGTGCTTTCACATGAAGGATTTTCAGTCACAGGATGCTGTCCAAGGTGACTCCCGCAGACGAAAATGAGCACCCTTCATCTGTAACTAAAGGATGACGAGACGGAGAGAGGGTAGAGAAGAAGAAGAGGGGAATAAAATGCTCTTTTATGAGAAATTCATCAGTCTTTTTCAGTGGTTTAATGATATTATTTAAAAGAAAATACATTACCTGATGAACTATCACATTTACCTCAGCAACAGTTAATGTAAAAAATATTTTGTACATTTATTTGTACATAAAATCTGTCTTCAAAATATAAAAGTAATAGAAATATACAGTAAATAGACTTATTTGCTTATTTAGGAACCTTGGATCAGTATTTATACATGTTTATCTTGTATAAGTCTTATTGACTTTGCAGTTCTTTGCAGCAACATGTCACATAAAAGTTAGAATATGGGAAACAAAAGGTTGGAAAAGTAAGAGGATAGCATAAAGAAATGTCTGAAGGAATATCTTGCAACTAATTAGGTAAAGTGGCAACAGGTTACTAACACGACTGTGAGCATTTTGAAGAGGCTGGAAGGTAAAAGGAAGAAAAACCTCATCTTCAAATTTTGAGACAATTTCAGATCAGTGCTCTGGTTGAAATTTAAAAAGAAATTTGAATATCTCTTCATCTAGAGTACATAATATCATCATTGTCTGTGGAAAGGTCTGCGGGTGGTGACATGGTTAAAAATCAGCAATGGATGCTTGTGACCTTCAGGGACTGGCACTGGATTAAAAATAGGCATGACTCTGTAAATTAAATCATTGCTTTGGCTCACGGACATGTCCAGAAATCATGGTTTGGTATGAGGACACATTTCGGCGTACTCCCCACAAACGCAGGTTAAAGCTGTCATGCAAAGAATGTGAACACTGTCCTCTCTGTTCCAAAGTTAGTTTAAAATGGACTGACACAAATATTTGTTCCCCTTTCTCTTGTCTGTAGTGCTTCAGGTTTAAATAGGAGAGGGCCTATGTTGAGTTGGCAGGTGGAGATGGAAGGTGTTGCCTTCAGCTAGGGTTGTAGTATTAGCATATTAGCGATGTGGCATTATTTTGTGTTTAAATGTTCGTTATTGTATGTAGGATTTTCTAGTAAATAACTCTGTCTTGTGTGTCTGTGTGTCTGTGTGTGTGATTGCAGATGTCCGGACCCAGTTGGTGGAGCAGCAGCGCTGTCTCGAACAGCAGACGGAGATGCGGGTCCAGCTGCTCCAGGACCTGCAGGACTTCTTCAGGAAGAAGGCCGAGATTGAAACAGAATATTCCAGAAACCTGGAGAAACTGGCAGAGAGGTTCATGGCCAAAACACGCAGCACAAAAGATCATCAGCAATACAAGTAGGTTTATGTGTGTGTTTGTGTACTTGTCTAACATACACTGTGGGGCCATACAACTGTGCACATTATGAGGATGTTGAGACAAAAGGTAAATCTTCACAAGGTAAATCACTGAACCTTACATTGGTGGTTTGGATTGCGGTTGAAAATATGGCTTGTGGGAGAACACGGCTTTGGCAGTTGCTGAAGCAAAAACATGGGAGGAGTTTGGAGAGGCCATCGAGAACGACTTCCAGAGGGCTTCAAAGAAATTCTGTTCCACCAGCCAGCGGCTCAGGAGGGGGAAGCAATGCACCACCAATACTGTGTATGGTGTGAACGGTCCACTGCTGACCTTGTGAGTAAGTGGAAGGAATACCACTGTCACGCCTTTCTCTGCTGTTAGTCAGACTTGTTTCCGGTAGGGGGTTGGACTCCACCAAGGCATCACAGATTCTGTTCATTACTTTCAAGGACAGAATTTCTAGGTGCAGCCGAGGAGCGAAGGGAGCCTGGTTTGGTGGTGTCAGAATTAGGTCTCTGCTTTTTGCAGATGACATGGTTCTGTTGGTTTCATCAGGCCAAGACCTCTTACCCTCGCTGGAGTGGTTTCGCAGCTGAATGGAAATGGCTGGGATGAGAATCAGCACATCTAAATCCAAGACCATGGTCCTCAGTCGGAAAAGGGTGGAGTGACCTTTCCGGGTCAGATCCAGCCCTAAGTGGAGGAGTTTAAGTATATTGGGGTTTTGTTCACGAGGGAGGGAAGAATGGAGCGGGAGATAAATAGGTGGATCAGTGCGGCGTCCGCAGTGATGCAGACTCTGCAACAATCTGTCGTGGTGAAGAAGGAGCTGAACCAAAAGCCAGAGCTCTTGATTTACCAGTCTGTCTATGTTCTTACCCTCACATACTGTCTGGTCACGAGGTGTGGGTAGTGACCGAATGAACGAAATCACAGATACAAGTAGTGTAAATTAGCTTCCTCCACAGGGCCCTACAGGTCCTCCCTTAAAGATAAGATGCTCTTCCGCATGGAGAGGAGCCAGATGAGGTGGCTCGGGCATCTGGTAAGGATGCCTCCTGGACACCTCCCTGGTGGAGTCTTCCAGACATTTCTCAATCAGGAAGGGAGGCTGGGGAAGAAGGACACAGCTATGTCGCTTGGCTGACCTAGGAATGCATTGGTATCCCCCCCAGATGAGTTAGACGAAGTGGCCGGAAGAGGGAAGTCTAGGCTTCCCTGCTTAGGCTACTCCTGCGTGACCCGACCCTGGATAAGCGGAAAAAGATGGGTAGATGGATAGATGGATAGTTAATGATTGTAAAAACCTAAACCCCCATAATGGCTACGATCCAGAACGTCACATTGGCCAAATTATGATTCTGTCCAGAATGAGGCCGAATACATTGGTCCAGGTTCTGAAGCTGAGCTAGATCCGAAAAGCTCAAATTCATGTTACTACACAATATTCATCATTGATTTGACTACAGCCTAGCTTCAACAGTTTTCTGCTCAGACTGGTCCAAATCCACCCACTCACAACCTGGAGAAATCTGATAACCTATAGCGGGCCAGTGCTGGCTTGGTTTTGGTTAGCTGCTGCCAGAAAACACAGTTGAGTGTGCTGAAGATTTGTCTCAATCAGCTCAGTGGGGGTCGATGTAGAAGAACATTAAATATGACACTACTTTCACTTTTCATATTTTTAATTTTCTTTTGATAAATTAGTATTTTCTAAATTTAAGAACTGATACATTTTGTGTGAAAACTGGAGAATGCACATAATTAGTGGTAAAGCTAAATATTTGCAATACTTGCATTATCAAAATTAAGCCTAATTCTGTAATAACTAATGCTCACACTGCAAAACTTATTTATGAACACAAAAAAGGAATAAATACGTTAAAACCTATGTAAACTGTAGCTGCCAGTTGTTTCCAATCAAAAGTTAAAGCCTACTAAAAATTCACAAAAGTTTGTTTGATGATATACACTAATTGGTATAATCATGACATCATCATATTGCATTGTACTATTCTCTGTCCTCACATATATTCTGTCTCAGTAAAACTGGATGTATTCAAATATGTTCCCATTTCTGTTGTCAGGCAGCATAACAAGACAGAAATTGTGACTGAGAATTGTGACAACGTGTTACCTGTGGGTACATTTTCAAGCGTGTCAGGACTGTTGATCTGCTCTGAGAATGTCTCAACAGTTTGATGTTTCTTTGCCCCAACCGGTGGAACCACAGTGAGATGTTTTCTCAGTACTAAGAAGACATTGCTGGGCTAAATCGCCGATTTTGTTAAATTCAGCTAATTCCCAACAAGAGTTGACTAAGGCTTAGTTAAAACTAATCCACAGACACTTTCACAGCTAATTAATTGTTTCCCACAAAACCATATTTATGCTGTGATGCTGCACAAATATGACACTAACTAAGTCTTAAAGGAGCTTGAGGCCGGATTGTGGCAGGATTTATGAAAAAAATCCGTATACATTTTAAGTTTTCTAGTAATAATGTCAGATGAAGTGTTCCAAACCCAAAAGAATGAGCCCTCTAGTGTATCTCTCCTTTGCCTTGAACAGGCTGTGTGATGCAAAATGTGCTGCAATTCGGTCCCGAATTTCATGCGCTGGGCTGCGGATGTGACGTCACATGACGCTGCATGTGCGTTCTCCCCGTTCTCCCGTGCCGGCTTCACTGTTGGCTGCAGTACCCCCAACGGCCGTCGTGGTGAAGGGTGGCGCTAGAGAGTCTAATTTCTTAAAAGGAGCCTCATGCTCCTTTAAGCCACATTGGAGGAAAAAGTATAGTATTCAAAACGCTCAGACAGGAGTGCTGCGTTACTAAAACACGAGGTGAACCCTGCAGAAATGTAACAACGCTGGTTCATTGTCAACCGTCTGGGCAGGTAAGACTAGAGCTCTTATAAGAGATAAAAAGAGGGAATAGGCTTTTTTAAGTTCCTCCAGCTCTGGATGCATAACGCTACCACTTGCCATCTAAGTACAACCAAAATCCACACTGCTGCGGCTTCTTTTATGTATATATATATATATATATATATATATATATATATATATATATATATATATATATATATATATATGTGTGTGTGTGTGTGTGTGTGCGTGTGTGTGTGTGTGTGTGTATTACATTAGATGAGAAAACCTGTATTATTCCCCACATCTGGAAGTAATGTTAATCTGGATAACAAGACATTGCTTTTACTTGAATATCTTGAATAATTGATATACATGTTTTTCCTCTTTAAAGCAAAAAAGCCAGTTAAATAAAATAAGCTAATTTATATATACACGAATTAACAAGATATATATGTAATAAAGAGCTTGAACAAATTAATCAAGCCAGACGGTGAAAATTACAACTATAACAGTAGTAAAGCCTTTTTTTTTTTCTTCAACTCTGAAACCTGCAGTTCTGCCTCCTATGTCTTGGTCATTGCTGCTGTCTCCAAGCCTTCATTTTAAGTATCTCTCTGTTTTCCTTCCAGAAAGGACCAGAACCTGCTCTCTCCAGTCAACTGCTGGTACTTGTTGTTAAACCAGGTCAGTAATGTGTTTGTGACTTCCCTCAAAACCCCTTTACAAAAGTATATAAGGAGTAGTCATACAGTGTTTGTTTCTCAGGTGAGGAGGGAGAGTAAAGACCACGCCACCCTCAGTGACCTCTACCTGAACAACGTCATCAGCCGCCTGACACACATAAGCGAGGACTCAGCTCGTCTGCTAAAGAAGGTAAGCATACTCATTGACCATATTAAGAAATTAATGATCAACCTGCATTTTGATTTATTTCTGTTTTATTTTCACAGTTTCCTTTAATAATTAACTGCAAAAATGTTAGCATTTGGTGTTATTAAGTACTTTTAGATTAGATTACGTGAATGGAAAATCAGGGATTTCTTGTTCACAAAGGTAATCCAGAATGTGTCCCTCACATGTGGTGTGTGTATCTGAATACTGATGCGGAACCATGTGGGCCTTCAATCCAGCAGGTATAGCACCTCGGTTCAGCTCTTGCTGACTCATTTCAGAGGTTGTTTCAGTAGTGATGTTTGAAATCAGGATGTTTACACAGATTTATTTTGAGTGAATGGAAAGCAGTATTGATTGCCGTCATAGGTCACCATAAGCTAAGCCAGCCAGGCTAAAGCACGGTTGTGGGTGTAATTACAGAGCAACGCAATGCAAACAATAATGCAGAAGTATAAATGACAGAGACGGCATGGGCGTAATGCATAGTCCACGGGAGTAACTGCTCCAGCTGCAGAAGTATAAATCGAGCTTTAAAAAAAGCTAACTTGGAGTGACTGAACTAATGTGGGTATATTACAGCCGGCTTCCAGGCCCTGCATGTCCACATATTTGCAATATGGTGTTGTTGAGTATGAAGGGAAAAGATGCTTCAGAAGACCTATGAGTGACATCACATGGGTTTTGTCCAATTCTTCTTATACGCTCTGTGTATAGGCAACGAGAAGGTTTTTCCGGTTTTGTCGTAAGTCCCCAGCTCCGCTGTAGTTGGGGTGTTCAGGGCAGGGTAGGCAGTACTCGAGTTGTAAAAAAAAAATCAGGGGGGATGGTGGATTTTATTATATGGGGACAGATAATTTGTGCTGATTACAAATAATATAATATATTACAAATAATAAAAGTAACCAAAACACCTGCAGAAATACTGCAGGAATGACATAGCAGCAGTTAAATGCAGCCTTCTGTAAGCTTTAAATATCCACTGGGCTTACATCAAATACATCAAAACACAACAATAAAAAACAGTTTTCTGAACTTATCAATATGACTCTGTCCTTCACAGGATAAGTAACATGGATCACTGCAAAAACTCAAAATCTTAACAAGAATATTTGTCTTATTCCTAGTTAAAATGTCTCATTTTAGTAAAAAAATCTCATTACACTTAAAACAAGACTCATCACTGGAAAAGACAACAATTTTCACCTGTTTCAAGTAGATTTTAACTTGAAATAAGTAGAAAAATCTGCCAGTGGAACAAGATTTTTTTGCTTGTAATGATACGATAAATCTTGTCCCACTGGCAGATTTTTCTACTTATTTCAAGTGAAAATTGACTTGAAACAGGTGAAAATTGTCAAATAAGTTATTTTTCTGGAGATGACTCTAAATGTTGAAATAGCAGTAAAACCATATTCCTTGATGAAATGACATAAGGGATGGAAAGGGGGGATGGCAGTTTTACAGGGGGGATGATTTGGACCGTTTTTATTTCAGGGGGGATGCCGTCCCCCCCCATCCCCCCTCAACTCCAGTACTGAGGGTAGGCTTTGTTCATATTAAACACCTGACCTCTACTTTCTGGGAATCTTATTTCAAATCTATCCTAAAAATCCACAGTTCAGTATGACATAGTTGGAACTCTTCCTAAACCACACTTAAGATGTTTTAAGATCTTTCCATGCAAGTGTGCTTTTGTTTTGCTCAGACTTGAACAATGACCTGAAATTCACAGTAAAGCATGAATGCATCATGAATCCAAAGTGATCTGCAGATTCATCTTCAGCTGATCTTTCCCTGCAGGTTCTTTGCTGTGAGTGATTATGTGTTATTTAATTACCAACGAAAACATTGACTTGTAACTGCTTTAAGTAAAAGATGTGAGCACTTCTTCAAATATTGGGTTTCGGCGTACACAAACAAAATAAATCTATCTGGCTGGCTGAGTAACGCCATATAAATAAATGGATTCGACCACACGCAAACAAATGAATTCATAAATGAAATAAGCCGAGCTCTGCGGAGTCTTTGCCTCATGCATTAAACAGCCGAGCAGTTTGGGGACGGAGTTATGTGGCAGCATCAATATTACATTATGCTAAAATGACCGTAGAATCCCAGGATGGATGAATCCCATTCCCATTGCGCCCGCTGAGAATAGATCAGTTGAGCTTGTCGCCATGGCCACAACTATACCGGCGTTGTCATGGCCACTGTTTCGTCTGTCTCTTTTATCAGTGTTCCTGGAGTTTCCGAGAGGACGCGGTGATGTGATGGAGGTCTTACTGTTCATAGCTGCTGGCAGTCGCTGCACTTTAGTTAGCATGAATAAAAGACGAGCCGGAAGCAGGATTAATAATGAACACGCTGAGCTAAAGTTAGAGGCGGCCGAAGGCCTGTGTGTGTGTGTGTGTGTGTGTATGTGTGTGTGTGTGTGTGTGTGTGTGTGTGTGTGTGTGTGTGTGTGTGTGTGTGTGTGTGTGTGTGTGTGTGTGTGTGTTTGTGTGTGTGTTTGTGTGTGTGTGTGTGTGTGTGTGTGTGTGTGTGTGTGTGTGTGTGTGTGTGTGTGTGTGTGTGTGTGTGTGTGTGTGTGTGTGTGTGTGTGTGTGTGTGTGTAATTTGTTTAACTCCACAGCAGGTCAGCATTGCTCAGGGGAATACTGACTTTACTTTTCATTAAAATCTACTCTGTGACTTCAAGAAAACAAATAAAAAAATAGTAACACATCCCCCTCACAAGGATGACTCCTGAAGGTGCAGAGAATATTGACTCAACTACTGGACTGAAGCACAGTTCATGTACTCTACCTGAAGCTGTAATGCTAATTAGTATCTAAGGAACATTTGATCAAATGATCATATTTTTTGACCACTCCACACATGTGAAAAATTAATTTATCTGGATGAAACTGGATCCCTTTTATCTCATTGGAATCCATTCATGATACTATTAGTAATCATACAATTATGATGGTTTTAAGTAGATTTTACATGGAAAAATGAGTAGATGAATTTTTCACTTTGATATCACATCATTGTTTTACTATGTGGGTACAAGTTTTCTGTTTTAGTTCGCTGTCACAGTCTGCGTTACATAATTCATCACTTGCGGCAGTAGGCAGCTGCTTTCAGAGAAACATCTTTAGAAAGCAACTGTACGACACTGACATTGATTTAACTTTCATGTCCACTTTCGCGTTGCTTGATCAAGCCTGGATTTTCTCTGGTGAGCAGATTAGACACTGGCCGTGCTGTTTCTGTGGGAATGCTGTTTGAAACGCACACACTGAGGCAGCATTCCCTTTTTCTGCTTCTAATGTAAAATAAAGCAGCATAATGAGGAGCACTTTATGTGGAAGAGGTCTATGAAACCAAATGGGGAATAGTTTTAACCATCAAAGGCACATTCATTTACTCCTCAACAAAAATAAAACTAGGAACTCATTGGTTATTGGAAGTGGATTATTGAAGGTTTAAACAATCCCTTTTTTTTTTTTTACTTCTTGTTTTACTTTCTGAAATTGGCCCGAGTGTCTTAGCAGTTAGAGAGACCAGATAGACAATCTTTGTTTTTCCCTGTTTTTTCTAATAAGATTTGGGTGTTTTGGCAGCGCCTGAGAGAAATCAGCCAGAGCCAGAAGGAGAGCCCATGTCAGGGACAAGCATTGTTGCCAGCCTCTGTGTGCAGGATATGTGTGAGTCCTGGAGGCAGAGCTGAAGCACAGCAGAGAGGGAGAGGGGGAAGGGGCCTTTCTAGAGCTTACCAAGAATTGCTTTATAATCTAATTGGTGGCAATCATAAGTTTGGTAATTTACTGAACTCCACTCGGCATCTTTTCTCTTCCAGTTAGTTAGAAGCCAAGAGTGACAAATCCTATATTAATGAATAGGTAACCTACAGAATAAAGCATAATGTTGTGTGCGTCAACGAAAGTTGTCAGAGGGTGAACTTGGTTCTATTTTGGGATCTCTGCAGGCTTCTGCACAGACAGCAATACAAGTATTGTACTGTCAGCATTACAAAGAATGATGGTAAGTTATCATGTTACACATCCTGGTATAGGACATGAGTATCATGCACGTGTACATACAAGGAACAGGGTTTATACATGTGTACTGAGTCACATCTACAGGTCAGATTACACCAAGCAGACAGGAGTGTTGGTGACTTTCTGTCTTTTTTGTTTGTTGTTGCCATCTGTTAAATTAATGGTACTATGTGTAACGTTTGTCACATAACGCAGTAAAACACATCCGTCTCAATTGGAACTTTGTTGCATACGAAAAATTAAACTCATAATAAATGGATTTGCGCAAACATTTATTTATTTATTTATTTTACCTTACCAAACCTTGTTGCATCCCTCTTTGCAGTGTATTCATTTGTTGTATTTGGATTGAAAGGCTGGTGACTTGGGTCTCTGATTACTGTTTGGGGTTTCTTGTCAGTTTGGTATTTAAGACGCCTTAAAGGCACCTTGTGTAGTAATATCACCTCTCCATCATGAGGGAGTTGGCCCTTGGTGTGAAACACAAAGTGCTGTGTAAGTTTGACCTCAGCTGGTCTGCACGATTGGCCGAAATTATCTATCCAGGTAGACTATCAATATGATTAATATGTGAATAGAAAACCCCTCAATCAGTGTAACGTCCTCTTCTTCACTGGAATATACAGAGGTAGATCCAACATAGAATGTTTGATACCACCTCTAGAGGGGAAAAATGGTATTACAAGGTTTGCAAGTCCGTTTCCACACTATTCAACATTGTATCAGAATAGTAGCTGGTATTTCTTAGACTTACTTACATGCATTTGGTTGAGGTTTTTTATTTATTTATTTATATCTTAATTCAGCTCTCAGCTTCAAGACTGAGAGAGATGGAGACAACGTGGTATTAAATTCATAATAAGTAAACTTTTTTTTGTTGCAGATTGTTGTTATGGTACAACTTTCATTGGGGTCTAAGGAGGATTTCTGGTAATGTGGGTTGTTATGTCTCAAATGTACCAAGTGTACCATCAAAACATTTTATTAAAAGAAGATTTTCATTAAAGCCGCTACTCTACTCTATCCAGTCGATTCACTTCTGACAACTTTTAGTTATGTAGATGTGCTGAGATGATGACAAAGAAGTCCCAACACGGAACTGCGGTAATGAGTGGGGACGGTCCATGTCTTGTAATTCCACTTTGTCCCGATAGATGTCTATTTAATGACGTGACATGCCGGGCACTGACACATTAACTTTCTTTTGACCCCCCCCAGTTTCTGAATCAGAAAGTACCACATATTATCACATATTTCCACCAAAGAATAAATCTGTGTGTGAATGCATGCATTGAGCTGTTTGTTCTTTTATAATCTTCATTTCAGAGTAAGGAGATCATCTTTCAGCTTCAGGAAGATCTTGTGAAACTTCTGAATGAGCTTTATACCGTAAGTGGAAGCAACAATTTGAGCTTTTAAAAGCAGAATGTCTGCAGGAAGTTACCTTTGACATCAGCCTTTTAAAGGTCGAGTCTACACACAGCCTTATATTATATACTTACCCCTATAATTTATTGCTGCTCTTACTTCTGCTAGGAAGTGGCCTGTTTTAGATAAACATGCTCTTTAAGATGACTTAAAAGTGTATTTTTGTATACATACACCACCTGAAACGTAACTCAAAAATAAAAGGTTGAAGTAAAATATATGTATTTTTTCTCTGAATAAAGTCAGAGAAAAATCCCTTTTAAATGTAAATTTGGCCTTCAGGAAACAGTGCCTCACATTCAAAGGTGTTTTCAAAGCCATTATAAAATTCCACCTTATCACTGGCATTTTTTTCCAAGCTTGGAAAGAAAAAAGAAAAAAAATACTGATTATTGGCGGCCACCACTGTTTATTTAAAGTCAGGGTAATGGACCTTGAAGCTCCTTATCTGGACACCAGAAATCAGATTAGAACCTGATAACCTTGAAGAATAAATAAGAGCAGGTCCTGGCTGCGGTGTAATGGGTTCCTGTCTCACTGTGGCATTATGGGCTGCTGTTACCAAGGTGATGAAGACGTATCACATGTACCACGCGGAGATGATCAATGCAGAGGCCAAGCTGCGGGAGGCGGAGCGCCAGGAGGGCCGTGTGAAGGGCGTGTCTGGGACGGGCGGAGGGGGGGAGCCTGTGTTTGGTCTGCGGATAGAGGAGCGCCACCAGAGACGCAACGCCGCCCGCAAGATGGAAAAGATGAGAGAGAAGGTAACATTCACAATGAATGAGATGATGTCCTTTTGCTTTCAAGACCTGAGAAAATGCAGCAGTTCACTGCACAGCAGGTCATTTCATCCTGTGGTTTTGGGGTTAAAATCCCTTAAAGATGTCAGTATTTAGGTAAAAGCAATTTCCTCTTATCCAGATTAACATTACATCCAGATGTGGGGAATAATACAGATTATCTCATTTTACGCTCCTTGTTTAGGCTCATCCATCTTATTTTTCATTACTCTTCTCAACATTTAACTTTTCATGTAAAGTCCACTAAACCCTGATTAATGGATTCAACCGAGGGAAAAATCATCATTTATCTACAGCTCACTGAAATATTAATAATGTAACCCAAAATTCAGCGTTAGGTTTCCAATCATATGAGCCAGATTTAAGGATAAGTGGAGGTTTTATGGTTTCCTTGGGAAGAGAAAAAGCACTTCCCTTCTCATATATTTGCAGCTTACAACTTGCCAAGAGCAGACGTAGATATTGGATCCGGGCCAGTAACAGGGTAGACTTGAGTCCAGAAGGAAATCAAAGTCTCTGCAGTCCCCACTCTGTGTCATAAAATACAAAGTTGACAACAAGACTATATCTCGTATAACTACAGAGAACATTATTGTTTAGGGATGTAAGAATTTGTGTTAAAACATGTACTTTGGACTAGAACATACAACACAACAGTCAGATGTGGTAAAACTAAGTTTTATTTCTGAACGAGTTTAGTTCTGACGTAATCAGTCCCAACAGATATATTTTAAGAACCAATACAACTACGTTTACCAAAATGTTCAAAAGGCATTCGCCGTACATTCACGTGGCTGAGATTACAGAAAACCAGCAGGTAAGTGTGGATGGATCTTCCAAACATGGCATCAGTCCTTCATGAGACCAAACGATGGCAATGCTTGAACTTTCAATAGGGACTGAAAATCAATATTTTCATCTTTTTTATTTGTCTGTTTTCCTTTTTAGAGAAAGGCAAAGTACTCGGAGAACAAAGTGAAGGCACTGAAGGCCAGAAATGAGTATCTGCTGACTCTGGAAGCTACTAATGCATCTGTGTTTAAATACTACATCCATGACCTGCCCGATATCATTGACGTGAGTATATCACTTTGTTCATTTGTGGCAAAAACTGTATTCAAAAATTACATTTTCAAACGTATATGTGGTTTTTGAGTGCATTCCTTCTTTTTTTTTTTGAGCACCCTGGACCTTTGAATGACGTTTTCATTGATTCTTATCTCCAAACACTTTACAAAAAATTTGAATTAGTCCAATCGAATTTGTTTAAAAACGTTAAATTCATCATGATTTTAATCCAGTCTAACTCAGTTCAGTACAGTCAAGTTCAATTAAATTTTAATCCAGTTCAATTATGTATAGTCACATTCAGTCATAATTTAAGTTCAACTAAATCCGGTTTAGTCAAATACACTCCAATTATAATCAGGTCCATTATACTTAATTTAAAGAGAAGCAATTTCTGTCAAATTAAATCTTGTTCATTCATTAAGACATGTATTTAATTTATTATCCAGTTCACTTGAATTATAATCAAATTCAGTCCAGTTATATAAAATCACATTTAATCCAGTTCAGTACACTCCAGTATAAAATACTACACTTCAACTCAATCCAATGTATCATTCAATCTGATTAAGTCCCACATATACCCATCACTTTGCAAACTCGTGACTTTTCCTGCGTGTGTGTCTCAGTGCTGTGACTTAGGGTACCACTCCAGTCTGAGCCGGGCTCTGAGGACCTACCTATCAGCCGAGCTGAGCCTTGAAGCCTCGCGGAGAGCCGGCCTGGAGGTGCTGGAGGGGGCAGTGGAGAACCTGGACCCGGCCCGCGACCGCCAGCGTCTGCTGGGCCTGTACCCCACAACCTTCTGCCCGCCACAGCGCTTCAGCTTCCAGGCCCACATGGGCGACCAAGTCAGTGTCAATTTCATAAGGCCTTTTTTCGTCAAAATAACAGTGTTTTTATTTAAAAGGGAACATTTATATCAGTGGTTCCCAACCTTTTTTCCATGGAGCCCCCCCTACTTGTGTCTAAGACCAGCCGGGCCCCCCGACCCGTACGTACTGGCAGCAAAAGAGTAAAGTTATTCATTACAAACCTTTAATTGAAAAAAAATGAACATTAATTGTTTTTTTTTTATACATTTCTCTTTGGTTTACCCTGTACTTTGTTTTTCTCACCTTCCTTTTGTGTCACCAATGTATAAAATATGCACAAAAAATAATTGCAAGGACATAAAAATATTTCTGAAAAATGTCTCTTTTAATATGAGAGCAACATTTTTTAACATTTTTCCTTTAAAAACCTGTCGGAGTAGTAGTATGATTAAATGTTGAATAATGATATAATAATACGTTTTTAAGTTTTTATCCTGATAAATAACTTAGTATTTTAAAATGACCAAAATATATTTCTAAGTGGGTTTATACAGACTTGGATTACTGTATTCCATTAGGTGTGTTATTATGATTTTTTTATTTATTTAACATGTGTAAATATAATTTTTACAACTGCATATCCTCAAAGCAGACAAAGTTTCGCGCCCCCCCAGAGACCCCAGGTTGGGAGACACTGATTTATATTATTATATACAGATTTAGACCTTGTCAAATTCACCATAAATCCATTACCCATTTATATAATACTCCTGTTAATAGAAGTTATGGAATTAGCAAAAGCTACTCCAGAATCGAACCGAAATGGGCCAAAAAGGGATGGTTCTGATGGTGTTTTCTCACTTCCTGTCAGGTGACTCAAATCGCCTCCCAGCCGCAGCTCCAGGCTGAGCTCACCCTCCGCCTCACTCAGCTCCAGACCCGCCTGGCATCCCTGAAGATAGAGAACGAGGAGGTTAGACACACAATGTCGTGTTAGGCAGTTCTGCAACAAGAACGTTAGATGTTTTAATTTTTAATTTTGAAAGCATAGAACATGGTTTAGCATTTGCTGGGGATTCAAATGTGTGTCATTTATTTTTCATCTGGTCTCCTCATATTTGTGGCAGTACGGAAGAGTATTAGGGCCAGGCAGGAGAAAAATAAAAATAATATGTAGTACAAATTCGAGAAAAAAGTCGAAATGTTGAGAAAAAAGTTGAAATGTCGAGAAAAAAGTCGAAATGTCGAGATTAATGTTGAAGTACAATTTCGAGAAAAAAGTCAAAATGTATTTAAACTTTATTCTCGAAATTCCAACTTTATTCACGAAATTTCGACTTTATACACTCTTGAAATTGTATTTCAACATTAATCTAGACATTTTGACTTTATACACTCTTGAAATTGTATTTCAACATTAATCTAGACATTTTGACTTTATACACTCTTGAAATTGTATTTCAACATTAATCTAGACATTTCGACTTTATATACTCTTGAAATTGTATTTCAACATTAATCTAGACATTTCGACTTTTTTCTCGAAATTGTATTTCAACATTTATCTCGACATTTTGACTTTTTTCTCGACATTTTGACTTTTTTCTCGAAGTGCACAATAAAATGTTTTTTTTCCCCCCTCAAACATTTTTTTTCCTGCATGGCCCTAATACTCTTCCGTAGTGGCAGTCATGTACAGAAAGTTGCCTTTTTCTTTTCTTTCTTCTCAATGAGCTCAATAACAGTCGTATCTGACCTGCTGAATGTATCGATTTATCCCCTGGAGAGCCGTCTTGTCTAGCGGTTGTTGAGTTGTTTCCCCCTTTGTTTAACAAACACACAAAACTCCCTTGAAGAGGCCGACTGATTACGTGGTAAAGCCTTTTTTTCGGAGTGTTAAAACTTTGCACAGAGTTATGTTAATTTATACAGCTTTAATGGGGTGATGATGGAGCAGATGTAGCCTCTAAAAATAAAAGTTGAACCGTCTGAAAGGGAGTTGGTGCTGCAGTCTGGTGTCCTCGCTGCTGTGTGGCACAGAGGGCAGCTGTTAACTCAGCCTGAAGGGCATAAAAATGCTGAAGGAGTCGAGATTAATGAGCTGCATCTGCACGTCTCAGCAGCTTACGACATACTCACAAGCACACCCTGATTATCATAGGCAAATAAAAGCACCCATACATCCATTATGTTCATTGTAAATACAACCACACTTTACATATGTAGAGCGCATAAACAGAGGATCTGGGGCTAAACACAGACACCCCCCACCAGCGTTTAAACAATTACAAATCTAAAACAGTTTGGCATCTTTTACACATCTGAATTCTTCGTGTTACCCGTTAGGTGAAGAAGACCTGGGGTGCGACTCTCACCACCCTGCAGGACATGACGGTGCTGGACGACTACGACGTCTCCCAGAGCTTCACCCACAGCCCGTCCTCCGAGTCAGTGAAGTCCAGCGTGTCTGACGGCTACTTGAACAAACCCAGTCTGGCCAAGAGACGGGCCAACCAGCAGGAGACGGAGCTCTTCTACTTCACTGTGAGGGGACTGAAGCATTCTGCCGGTTCACAGATCGGAGACTGACGTTATTAATTGTGCAGAATTTCAAACAATAGCGGTCAGAATCTTGAGTCCTGTTGTCAAATTAGTTTAGGCTTTTTCAAACCCATGCTGTCAAGTGAGCTGTATTAATGAATCAGAGTGAATTACAATCTCTGGATGGATGTTGTTCGGTCAGAAGGGATTAAATAACTCCTGACTGGGATTGTAAATATTTCTTTATATTCCACCCATAATGTTTTCCACTTGTGAGTATTTTTTTTTTCACTACAGAATTAAATGAATGATAAACTCCTCATTGATTGGAAATGGCCTCATAACCCTTCCTAAATTGATAGGCAGCAATCAGTTACCTCTCTAAGATCATTGCTCATGTTTTTCCTCATTGGCATCCTTTTAACACACCTGAATGCTCCAGACTGGCAAACTACCAAAACTTGCTGACTCTGAATCCGGCTGTATTGTTATATAAAAAAGGGACAGAAAGTCTAAATACGGTTTAATTTTCTTGGTAACAGCTAAATGTTTATCTTTATGTTTATATTATCCGATCAAATTGCCATTTATTTCATATTCCACACTAACCTTCAAACCGTTTCTAAAATATCCTCTTCTCATCCACTAATGTGAAGCTTTTATTTTATTTCGAATTAATACTCAGCAGATTTTTTTGTTAACTGCATATGAATAGTAAAAAAAAATAAAAAAGTTTGTGTTTTATGTGCAGTGGCTGCAGTATTTCTGCAAATCTTCTTTAGGATTGACAAAACACACAATCTATCCACCTGTTTTTCAATCCTCAGAAATTCAGCGAGTACCTGGAGGGAAGTAATCTCATCTCCAAACTTCAGGCCAAACACGACACACTAAAAAAAGCCTTAGCAGAAGGTAAGTGAGAGACACTGGGACTGGCTCGTCTTCTACCCGTAATGATTTTATACAGTCATAAACCAGAATGTCTTGCCAATTAACGGTGTCCTTTTCTTTGTTCTTGTAGGGTATAAATCTGAACTGCTGACTACCAGGTAAGGTGCTCTCTCGTGTTACAATCCACATTTCCTCCTCACCTTAATAATAGACGTTACTTCTCCTCCCACTACATCATTTTGAACTCTGTGAACTGAGACGCTCCTCTTTATCTTTGTTTCTTCTTCCTTTTCTTCTCATCACAGTCGTGGGCGGAAGAACTCCCATAGCAAGCACCAGGTAGAGTTTCACTTCAGTTAGGCTTCAGGGTGTTTGTCTTTGAGTTTGTGGTGTTAGCTGCTGGTTGAAGTTTTCTACTGGTACTGGGAGTACCAGCAGGCTACATCTACTATACTACTATTTATACACTTTTAACTGTAGGGATTGGGGATCTAGTGGAACTGGTTGAGGGAGGATGTGATAGAATCAGTGGATCTTTGGGATGATTGGAGATTATGATTAGTGGAAATAATGTAAAGTGTAACTTTTGAAATATTGAAAGAGAGGTTTTTGATTTGGAGAGTAAATATAATTCAGACTCTTCAGATGTTCACAGCTTGTGTGGGTCAAGGAAGGTGTTTAGTAAAGCAGGGTGTCATCAGCGTGGATAGTAGGGGTGTAACGATACACTAATCTCACGATATGGTACGATACTCGATACAATACGATATTATAGCAGTATTTTTTTAACAACCTTGAATGAAGAACATATGACTGGAAAAAAAGTCTTTTATTTGAAAGACACAAAATACAAAACAATACTGTACGTATATTCTGATGTAAATCAGGGACTATAATTACACTAGTCAGTTTATCTGTAGTGATTAGTCTGTTTTAGATTGGGCGGAGTGATACGCCACAGTACGGCACTAAGTGCTGTGTTGATGTTCTAAAATCCTACACTGTTGAGCGGACATTAAAGTACACTGGAACTCAGCAGAAGTTGTCCCCGTGTATATCCTATTCACAACCAGGAAAAGGTTTAATTTAATAAGGTAAGGCTTAACTCTACACCAGCCTTACATAAGTAAAAGTTCAGAGCTCAATAGATTAATATTAATAACCCAATATCGCAATACTGGGTTATTATATCAATACTAAAATTTGTCACCTCCACGACACGTATTGTGACGTTTTTGTATCGCGAAATTTCGTGGCACGATATATTGTTACACCCCTAGTGGATACAAACGTGTATTTACCCACTTCACTTAGTTATCCTGCCCGAATTGCAACGAGCTAAACAGGCAACATAGACAGACTTGTTGGCTGAGTTGGCCTTTGATCCATGCTCCCCTTTTTTCATGTCCTGTCTTTATCTCTACCAGTAGCTTATAAAATATTCATATTAACACACCTTAGCACACACGTTTCCTTCTTGGTTTCCTCTTAAAGAAGCTTAAACCTTCTAATTTCTCTCTAATATTTCATGATCGTTTCAACATGAAAAACCACACAAGGAGCTCTATTAAAATATGTTTTAAAAACTTTTAGTTAAGAATTAAACATTTTATATGAAAGTCGAAAGATTGTGTTGTAAATAAATGCCAAGTTTTGACTTGTTCCATGAGAATTGTGATCAGTAAGTAGAATCTCAAAAGTTTCTCTGAATTTGTTTTATAGGATTCAACCAAAGCCATACCTTTGCTTGTGGAAAGCTGCATCCGCTACATCAACCTTCATGGTAAGTTTCACTAATTAACAAGTGAGTTTAACAGCGTTTCAGTTTATTCTGGCTTGTCCTAATATGGAAATCAGACCTGCAGCAACCACTGTCACTACTTATTTTTGTTATCATCAGGTTCACTTTAATGCGGGCTGTCAATATGTCTGAATGATCTCAACGGGTTGTTGACGCGGGTTTACAATCTTCCTCATTTAACGGAAATTATGTACAAAACAATCATCATTTTGTACAAAACAAGGGTGTCGGATAGCTTGATCTGGGACAATGGCCAGTGTTTATACAGATAATAAACTATGTGGTTACAAAAGAAATTACATGCGCATAATTATGTTTTCAGTGTAATTACAAGAGATTATGTTTGGAGACACAGGATCAGACACAAAGTATCTGCAGAAGCTTTAAGTGCCTTTAGGCCTCATGGGACCCCAGCCTGGCCTTCTTGCTGGATCGGAGCCACAGCTGCCCTCACTCTTAGCACAGACGTGTGATGCCCTCAGATTGTTAAACAGTTTTCGTCCCTGTTGGTGTTTGGTGCAGTAAGCTGCCTTGCCATGATGACCACTGGTTTCTGCCTCTGAAATACACACACTGAATATTTAACAGATTTCTGCAGTATTGTATCATACTTACTGTAGGTTAGCAACCAGGGTTACTTAGACTCCTCTAGTGTGGAAAGATTGGTTAAAATGACCAGAAGTCGGATATCTCGCTTCGTTTCTCAAGCCTGTTTATGGAATTTTGTTCCATAATTCTTTAAAGGTTGCTTCATCGTGAATTCAAATATTTATGTTAATAAATCACATTCTTTCCATGTTTTTTCATGCATTGATGCTCTGTATTTGTACTGTTGGTGATCTGCAGTAGATCTCTGTTGCAGGGCTTTGAAACCTGAAGACTTTTAGTTTTTTCTCCCCCCATTTTTGTACAAATGTGCAGAATTTGAAAATAATTTTAATTTCCAACTTTTCGCTTATTATGAACATAGAAAGCACCATGACGTCTATAAGAAGGCAATTTCTAAACTAGCCATTAGCATGCCTGGATTTGTGACTTGCATTCAGCTGGTTGTTAGTTTCCTTAGTTAGTTAGTTGGTTGCTAGCATTATTTCTGATTTACCAATGAGCTAATGACCATGTTTGCCTTCAAAGTTAACTCGTGTTCGCCTCATTTAAAGTTGTATGCATTAAAGCTCATAAACTGAGCTCCCAGAAAATGTCAATTTCCAAAGTATGAGGGATGTTTTGCTTATGGCTTCATGTTGTGAGCATGGCAACTAAATTTCCCGTGATGCTTTCTAAATGATTGGCATCCAATGATTTGTCAATAGTATCCCTAAACTGGTGACTTGAGGCACTAAATTCAATTTTGAGTTGTATTTAAAAAGTCTTGAGAATTAATCTGACAGGAATTTATCCAAAAAGAGATCAACTTGAGTACCTGATGGTAGAATGTAAAGTGATGCAGGATATTAAACTGAAGGGAAGATTCAAATGGATTGGACCTGTACTGAACTTCTTTACTTTTCTTGGTTAAGTGCTATGAGAGGATTTTCTTTTCCCCCTGTGAATTGTCACTATACAAATGACCCCCTGTGAATTGTCACTATACAAATGAACTGACCTGAATGATCACCCCAAACAAATAGCTCTGTGGTGTTCCCATCAGGTCTTCAGCATCAAGGAATATTCCGGGTGTCAGGATCACAGGTTGAGGTCAACGACATCAAGAATTCCTTTGAGAGAGGTGAGAGGTCAACTTCAAGATCACAGTGACTGGTAGGCTGTTAAACGAGTGGCTGACGAAGCCTCTTTGGTCTTTTGTGTAGGTAATGACCCACTGATTGATGAGGAAAGCAACCATGACATCAACTCTGTGGCCGGAGTGTTGAAGCTCTACTTCAGGGGTTTGGAGAACCCTCTGTTTCCAAAGGACAGGTTTAATGACCTCATCTCCTGCGTCCGTGAGTACCGTTCTACATCCAGCCATCAAAATACAGGCTGTATCTGTCTATCTTCAGCCCACGCACCCTCTCTTCCCCTCTCAGTTTCTTTATCCTTGCTTCTCTTTGGTGCCTCTTTGTCTTTCTGAAACTCATCCCCTCCACAGCAGAGACATGGAGCTCACTGCCTCTTTCGTTGGCACCGCCTGGTGTTTTTTCAGGATGTGTCGCTGGCGCTACAGACACCTCATAATTTCTCAGGGACTTATAATGACGACATCCTGAATTCTTCTTGCCACAGGAATGGAGAACTTGTACGAAAGAGCTCAGTGCATCCGTAAGATCCTCCTGGGGGTCCCGAGGGCGACGCTGGTGGTGATGCGTTACCTGTTCGCCTTCCTCAACCAGTGAGTACCCACTCACGCAAAATCAGGCCCTCACATCTACACATAATTATCCATTTCGTTCTGTTTTCCCAGAGCTCCCGCATGGTTTTAAAGCTGGGGATATGTGTGAGAGGTCATAAGCCTCTCTTTTAGTGAGAGGAGATAGAAGTGCACACTTGTGGAGATGATAAAACTGAGCTCATTTTGTTTCTGCAGGCTCTCGAATAAATATAGAATAAAAGCAGAGTGAGGGATGGAGAGGCAGGAGGTGTGAGCAGGAAGTGTGATGTGCAAGTGTGATGTACCAGCCAGATTAATTGGTGTGTTTATTAGCAGAGCTGTGAAATGCATTCAGCTACAACGTTATTAAAGCAGGAGCTTCACTGTCAAGCGGACTGAGAATATTTTAATTTTCATCCGTATTTCAGGTCAGATGAAAGCTGCAACAGTGGAAAGTGAATATGCCACGGTTTAATATATGCAACATGTAAAGGCAAGCGTTTATGAGGCCTTTATTATTTAAAAGCATACCTTTTAATAATGCACTTACATGATTTTAAGGATTTAAATGACAGAAAAGTATATATGTTGAACCTTTTGACAACTGCTTGGACAAAACAAACTTCAGCTGCTAAAATATCATGATTTCTTTATTGTGACCATTTATTGATGTATGTAGTGAGTTTAATGAGTTGACTCAGCAATTACTCCAACAATCATTTAGATGTGATTCATGTAATGACGGCATGAAACCTGGGCATCTGTACTAATGGGCAGGTATTGTTTCTTGACCACGTTGCATCTGTCTTTTGGTCGGGTCTCTTTGGACTTTACCACATTGGAAAAAAAAAACGGCTGTATCTCACTGAGGATGCAACCAAACTCTTGATACAAACATGGTCATCTCTCGCCTCAAACCTCCCAGCGGTCCTCCAGACGCTGCTCTACGGAAAATGTCCAGAGGGTCCAGAACCAGTGTTGAAAGTTGTATCAATCAAACGCAAAAGACACATCAGACAGATGTTGACGTCAACTGAGCCCCCCCAGAGAGTGCCTCCTGTGCGTGCAGCAGGCTGTTTAAACTCAGAGTAAATTGTTCCCCCTCAGGAACTGGTTCTACCCTCTTGACATGCGTCTCAGTCTCAGTCCAGACTGTTCTGGACGTCCTACTGTGCCTTCAAGAATCTCTTCAGGGAACTTCCTCTCCCAACACCTCTGTCACACCTGACTGACACCTACTTTTCCGTTCTTACTTTGTCTTTTTTTAATATATTTAGAACTAAATAAACATTTATTCAGCTTGAATGTTGTTCATCACTGGCATGTTGTTGTTGGATAAAAGGCACTCCTAAACCAGCAGTTTTAGACAAGGATTGTATGTCTTCTAGGGATGGGCGGTATGGACTAAAAAATGTATCACGATAATTTCTGGCATTTATCTCGATAACGATTAAAATGACGATAAAAGAAATACCAATTCAACTCCACCTTTGTAACTATAAATCTATCTCGCTCTCAGATCCGCCATGTTTGTTACACAAAAACATCATCAAAGGGAATTTATCCTTTCTTTCTTTCTTTCTTTCTTTCTTTCTTTCTTTCTTTCTTTCTTTCTTTCTTTCTTTCTTTCTTTCTTTCTTTCTTTCTTTCTTTCTTTCTTTCTTTCTTTCTTTCTTTCTTTCTTTCTTTCTTTCTTTCTTTCTTTCTTTCTTTCAGGCTCATTTCCTTCCTTCCTTCCTTCCTTACTTCCTTCCTTCCTTCTTTTTTCCCTTCCTTCCTTCTTTCCTCCTGCTCTGCTCTCTCCTTCCTTCCTTCCTTCCTTCCTTCCTTCCTTCCTTCCTTCCTTCCTTCCTTTCTTCCTTCCTTCCTTCCTTCCTTCCTTCCTCCTGCTCTCTCCTTCCTTCTTCCCTTCCCCCTTTTCTCCCCTCCTTCCTCCTTTCCTTGTTTCTTTCCTTCCTTCCTTCCTTCTTCCCTTCCTCTTTTCTCCCTTCCTTCCTCCTTTCCTTCCTTTCTTCCTTCCTTCCTTCCTTCCTTCCTTCCTTCCTTCCTTCCTTCCTTCCTTCCTGCCTTCCTTCCTTCCTTACTTCCTTCCTTCCTTCTTTTTTCCCTTCCTTCCTTCTTTCCTCCTGCTCTGCTCTCTCCTTCCTTCCTTCCTTCCTTCCTTCCTTCCTTCCTTCCTTCCTTCCTTCCTTCCTTCCTTCCTTCCTCCTGCTCTCTCCTTCCTTCTTCCCTTCCCCCTTTTCTCCCCTCCTTCCTCCTTTCCTTGTTTCTTTCCTTCCTTCCTTCCTTCTTCCCTTCCTCTTTTCTCCCTTCCTTCCTCCTTTCCTTCCTTTCTTCCTTCCTTCCTTCCTTCCTTCCTTCCTTCCTTCCTTCCTTCCTTCCTTCCTTCCTTCCTTCCTTCCTTCCTTCCTTCCTTCCTTCCTTCCTTCCTTCCTTCCTTCCTCCTGCTCTCTCCTTCCTTCTTCCCTTCCCCCTTTTCTCCCCTCCTTCCTCCTTTCCTTGTTTCTTTCCTTCCTTCCTTCCTTCTTCCCTTCCTCTTTTCTCCCTTCCTTCCTTCCTTCCTTTCTTCCTTCCTTCCTTCCTTCCTTCCTTCCTTCCTTCCTTCCTTCCTTCCTTCCTTCCTTCACACTACAAGCTCTGATTGTCTCACTAAATTTTCTCCCTCTTTTCCTCCTTCCCTTCATCTTCTTACTAAAGTCTACTACTAAATGAATATAAAATACAAGTTACCTCTTCATGAAGTAATTTCCTGCTCCGTTTCTGTCTCTCTCGTGCCGTCTCGTCTTCCCCTCAGCCTTTCCCAGTACAGCGACGAGAACATGATGGACGCTGGGAACTTGGCCATCGTGTACGGCCCCACCCTCTTGCCCACGCCCGACACGCTGGACCAGGTGGCCTGTCAGGCGCATGTGAATGAGGTGGTAAAGACCGTCATCCTGCACCACGACAACATCTTCCCCGACACCAAGGAGCTGCCCGGCCCAGTTTATGAGAAGTGCATGACTGGAGACCAGTACTGGTGAGGCGATTTTTCTGTTTAAGTAGCTTCAAATGTCTTCATATCCAGAATATTACTCTTAATTAATTCTTGATCAATTAGTGTCAGTTATATATGAAGATGTCCTTATCAAACCCTATATCCCACAAGTTACACAAAAATACATCCAAACACACAGAAAAGTGCAAGTTTAGACAACATTGAGGTGTCACTTTGAAGAGACACCTGGCAACCTGTCAGAAACGAGTGTTATTAAACCCCACAGTAATGGAAAACCTCCCTCGTTCAGTGTGAAAGTTTTCAACAGCATGCTGGGCTCCCTTTTCACCACAGTGCATAAATCTTGAAGCTCTGCGGCGGCTGTTAACGTCCCCATCTCCCGCTGTGCGTGCCTCTTCCTTTCTTTGTTCCCATGTTGAATGAACATTTCTGATCATCTCCTCCTCTTCCTCTCCCTCCAGTGAGAGTCCATTCAGCGAGCCAGGGGCGTTGGAGGAGGCCGAGCCCGACGCCGGCACCGAGACCCAGACCAGCGACGAGGGTATGGCCGACCTCTGACCTTCACACAATCGCCCACACTTTCTCTTTCTCCACCTCCTGTTGAAGAGAGGTTGCTATGGGAACAGGCACCATGGAGACACCATCACATTCCGTCCCTCCCTCTCTTTACTCTCCACACCCACCCCGCTCTTACGCTCCCCTCTCATCGCTATCTGAATTCATAGTTTTAATACTGTCCTCTGATTGGCTTAGCCGGAGGAGGAGAAAAGGAAGACATGGATTTGATTGACAGGTTCAGTTTCTCCTTATCTTCACATCTCCCCCCTCCCCTCCTCTCTGTTCTCTCGCTGTCCTCCTGGCAGAGGGTGAAGCAGTGGAGGCGGTGGCGAGGTTCGACTACGTGGGCCGGTCGGGCCGCGAGCTCTCCTTCAAAAAGGGAGCGTCCCTGCAGCTTTTCCAGCGCGCGTCACATGACTGGTGGGAGGGCCGTCTCAACGGCAACCACGGCCTGGTGCCTCATCAGTACATTGTGGTGAAGGACAGGCGAGTGCACAGCCCCAGATGGTTTGTACACATCAGATATAAAACAAGTACACCACAGTGTGACAGCTCATCAATAAAAGTGAAAGTATTCTCGATGCTTCTGCAATATTTATACAAAAATGTATTTAAGGTATAGAATTTGGCGGAATGCGTTGCTTTTCAGTGAAACTTTGGATTTAGATTATTGATATTTTCTTATTTCAATTTTAATTTATCCGACGCTTTATGAAGTTGGTCGCAACCTTGATGATTTTGAAATCTTAATTGGGTTTAATAATATAGGAGATCATAGTCAAATGGACAGTCTCAACTAATCTTTAATATTATAATCTAGTAACGATGTTGCAGCCATCGGAGAAAGTCACGTGATCAAACATGACTTTAGAAGAAAAATAAATAAGCCCCTGTTGCGGTATGTATTTTATGACAATTTATATATATATGACTTTTTCTAAATGCCCTTTTGTTTGGGTTGTGTTCCGTTCACTGCCATGGTTATCAGGCTTAAAGTGGACATCAGATGGCAATTTCCCAACCTTTTTGTGTCATCTAGGTTATCTATATGTCATCTTTACATCCACCATATCTCCAAACTCCAAAATCAGTTTTACAATTATAAAGAAAAATATCTACATGTATTCTGAATTTCCCCAGAGCTTGTGTGAGCGTCCACACCTGCAGTTACTGATCAGGAAAAGACGACAGCTTTAAAACCAAGCTTTGATAAACCAAACTTTCAGAGATTACTTTTCAACAATGACAAGTCCAGAAATCCAGTGTTACACGTTCAAGCCAGAATCAGAATCAGAGTATGAACGTTGTCGACCAGAGGAGTTTAACTTGCCAACATCTCTGTTTGGGATGAAACCAATCCAGCTAAAGCTGGAAAATATTTGTTGAACCCTCACATTAAATATATGTATATATTTGTCTGTCTGACCAAACAAGGCAAAATAAAATCTCACTCTGTAGACTTTGAGAGACAAGAATACACTGTGTTTATTTTGCATAGAAATACAACAGTTTTTTTTTTAATGAGTACTTAAGGACAAGTTAATAATTTATCGTCACCTCTGTGCCTCCATGGGTGTTCTATAGGTTTAACACTTTTATAATTATTAGGATGTTTATCCTAAGATTTAGATTTTTGATGGAAATTAAAGTAATGCCTTAATATTGCTTTTAAAATTAAAAAAAAACACTTGATTTGATTCATCTTTCATAGATCAGTGTTTTTTTATTTTGACAAAAACAGCATAAAAGAGGCTACACAGCCACACTGCATTTAAAATACAGTAGTTGTAGCACCAGATTTATTGACAATCAGCAGTGATGGATTTGTTGCTCGCAGGATTACAAACCGTGTTAATAAACCGTCTTAGTGGATCGATCGAGTCAGTCCCCGATGCTATTGATCAGTTAATTGATGAGCGGTGTGTTGCGTGTGCTCAGCAGTCACGTGTCCTGACTGAATCCGTGCTCCGTCTCCTCAGGACCGACAACATGTCGGACACACTCAGTCAGAAAGCCGACAGCGACGGAGGAAGCAGCAGCACTGATGACAAGAGGTCCAGGAGCGAGCTGAGCTCCCCGACCGACATCCGACCACCGGAGAACTACAACAGGTCTGTCACGTGCAACGCTTCCTGTTATCACAAGAGGAGAGAGCATCGTCTCTCGGACTCTTAAACCCCTTTTCCAGTTTCTTTCTCACCAAACCAAAGAATGATGCTGCTATAATCACAGCATGCGACCAGTCTCCTCCTCTGCAGATTCCAGACACCTCTGACTTTCATTCAGTCAGTCCAAACAAAGCATGTGCAATAATATAAACCCTCTCCATGCATGGTAAAAATACTATTCCTGACTTCATTCTTCTGGTCATAATAAGCAGCTTCTGACCATAGATGAGGGTTGAATCTGTTCAGCTGGTAAATCAACAGTCAATCAACTTTATAACTTCATCATAAAGGTTTTTCATTTATAACAGACTTGAGCTGTTTTAAAAACAACAAACAACTTTTATTACTAAGTTATTTTTCACAACGGCTGTAGTTTTGTTACCAGTAACCCACATTGAACCTGTGGTTGGGTCTCTCACTGGACTCCCTCACCTCAACTCCACGAAGCACTTTAAGACCACATACAGATGGCTCTTTTTTCACATCCTTGTTTTCATTTAGTTGCTGTTTTATTTCCCTTTACTCGCTTTTTGGTTAGGTTTAGGCATCATGGCTTCTTAGTGAGCTTTAGGAATCAAAACTACTGAATGAGGTTGAGGAGGAGAGGAAAAGAGACTGTTGAGTAAGTTCCTCATGAACCAGCGTCTGGCCACCACAAACTATTTACCGTATTTTCCGCACTATAAGGCGCACCTAAAAGCCTTAAATTTTCTCAAAAAACGGCAGTGCGCCTTATAATGCAGTGCGCCTTATATATGATCATTACGGTAATTTCTGTTACTGTAGTCAGGGGGATTGTGGGTAATGTAGTTGGTGTCGCCGAAGTAATGGCGCTAAAAACGTCAGGAATCGTCACAGACGTTCAAGACAAACGCAGCGACGCTGACTCGCATAATGGCGACTTTGACGAGACGGAGCACAGCTGGCTTTTATTTTGTTAATAAAGTTTGACATACGGTACTTTTCTTCTGTTTTTTTTTTTTGCATTTGCTGTAGGATTTTGTAGCATTTCCTGTAGCGCAGCTCCATCAGATAGATACGTAACTCAACCCCAGCCACTATAGTACGGTATTTTACCAGATATTTAGTGCGCCTTATAATGCGGTGCGCCTTATAGTGCGGAAAATATGGTAAGCCTCATTTTACTACGAAAGTCTTGATATTTATTTAGTCTTTTGGTATAATGCATAATACAGAGTGGTTTCTAAGCGACGATTATCAGCAGAGATGGACAGAGTACTCGACCCCAGTACTTGAGTAAGAGTACAAATACTACTGGTCAAAATTTACTCCGTTACAAGTAAAAGTAGCTCAGTCAAAATATTACTCGAGTAAGAGTAGAAAAGTACTTGCTTTTAAAGGTACTTAAGTATCCAAAAGTAAATGCTTTTAAATTTACTTTAAGTAAACGTAAGAGTAAGAGTAAGAGTAAATTTCTTATTTTCCACATCAGTAAATTGCTATATTTTTTCTAAATTAATTGTTGTGGCTCTGTCTTGACAAACGCAGGCTACTTTGGCGGTATCGTTTTGAGGAGGCTTGACGTATTTCCGCTTTACGTACATCCCAGTGGAGAGCGTGCACTGTGATAGGTCTCCTCCTTTGACAAAAACAGCTTGTGTCCAATAGGATTTTAGGGAAGAAGAAAAAAGAGCAGACCTGAAAGTAACGAGTACTTTTCAGCCTTCCTAGAAATGTACTCGAGTAAAAGTAAAAATATTTGTCTTGGAAATGTATTCAAGTAAGAGTAATAAGTACCAAAGAAATCTAATACTCAAGTAAAGTACAAATCCTCTGGATATGTACTTAAGTACAGTACTCAAGTAAATTTACTCTGTTACTGTCCACCACTGATTATCAGTTATCTGCAGTGTGGTTTTACTTTGGTTTTAATAAATTAACTTTAATTAAATACTGGAACAAAAGCAAATTGTGAAATATTAATGCCTTCAAATGTCATAATTTATTTGATGAACTACCTAGAGCTCAAATACAGCCACTTACTTGTGATAGAAGCCAATAAAAAAAGAGAAGCTGAATTAATTCTGGTCGTATCTTCTGCTTCCAGTAACAGAAGGAAGCGGACCGACGGTCTCTTCCGTCGGCCCCTCTGCCGCTCCAACGACAACCATGGCAACGGAGGCGGGATGGAGCGGAGCTCTCCCCCGGTGACGGGTCACTTCAGCCCGAGGGAGCTGCTGCTGGGGCGGGGCCAGGGCATGACCCCGCCCCTGGACAGCCCAGAGCGCCGCCGCCGCTCTGCTGCCATGACCATGACCGTGACCCGACACGATTCGCTGCGGCGGCCAGAGGACACGCCCATCCGGCGCTCCTGCAGCGGGCAGCATGGCTTTAACGATTCCCTTCGATCCAGAGCGTTGGACCCCGAAACGCTGGCACAGGTACCAACACACACATACACACGCAGAGAGTTAATTAAGCTAAACAGACACCATCAGCCAGCAGTAAAGAGGCTTTTTATGGGGATTTCCCATAAACTGGAAACAGCCTGCTTCCCAAACCATCACCGTTTGCAGCTTGGAAAACGTTAAACTTCCAGATAAGGGACTATGTTAAGAGTGTTCTTCCACAGTTCCCCAATAAACCCTCTAAATCAATCACGGATGACATCATATCATTTAACCCAACGAAGAAGGGAGCAATCTCACAGATTCTCGGGTTATTCTCAGAATTAGACCCCCCCTCCTTGGCTAGAATTAGGACTGCATGGGAAGAAGACCTCCAAACAGCAATAGATGACGGAACCTGGTCAAAAATTGTGAAAAGAGTTCACTCTTCTTCGATTTGTGCACGACACTCACTAGTTCAATTTAAGGTGATACACAGGGTGCACCTCTCAAAAGCAAAACTGTCTAAAATATATCCACAAATTAACCCCATATGTGACAGATGTAAATTGGAGGACGCAACATTAATCCACATGTTCTGGCTCTGTCCGAGGTTACAGGGGTATTGGAAGGCTATTTTTGAAGCTCTCTCCACGGTGTTAGCGGTTAAGATCGACCCAAACCCTCTGATGTCTATATTTGGGATTATTCCTGATGGAATGAAGTTACCTGTAGGGGGACACAAAGTGATCGCTTTTACCACCCTTCTGGCACGCCGCTTGATACTTTTGAGGTGGAAGGAGGCTGTCCCACCCTCAGTTTCCCACTGGATAAGGGATGTGCTGTCAAATCTGAAACTGGAGAAAATCAGGTATACACTACGGGGCTCTGAAAAGAAGTTTTTTAGAGTATGGAGACCTTTTTTGACCTTTTTTGATAAACCCTCCACACAAGTGCAGTAATTAATCTTAGTCAGATACCCGTATGGGGTTGCTGGCGTCTCAGGCCTTGTCATGCTGCTTCTACAATATGTTTTAGTCTTTAATTATACTGTGTTTCACTAAGCGCCTTGTATTAATGAGTTACTCAGTCTTGAGAAGTCTTTGTTATACAAACATATTTGGTAAAATCTCACTAAGTAGAATAAGCCTAACATCATTGAGTGACAGTAGGGGTAAGGGAAGTTCGTTGTGGGGAGGGAATGTTTAATATTTTGTTTATGTGCAAGTAAAAATTAATAAAAAGAACTATGAAAGAAAGGAAAACTTTAAACTTGCCATGTAATCTCCTCCTCGCAGGACATTGAGGAAACGGTGACCGTGGCGCTGGGGGAGCTGAGGCAAATGGAGCGGCAGGGCTGCCGGCCGGCACCGGATGTGGTCCTGGACACCCTGGAGCAGGTGAAGAACGGCCCGGTCACCACCTGCTCCTCCGAGTCCCCCAGCCCCCACAGCACCCCCAGTACTCCGGGAACACCCGGGACCCCCGGCACGCCCGGGACCCCGGGGACCCCCGGCACCCCGAGTCCCCTCAGTCCTCTGAGTCCTATAAGTCCACTCCCCGGACCGCCGCCTGGACCGCCCAGACCGGCCAACCCGTCCCCCGATGCCCTGGGCTCCTTCAAGCCCGTGGCGGCCGCCCGCATGGGGGCTCCGCTGCGGCCCCCCGCCCTCAGGCCCAAACCTATGGTCCCGCCCAAGAGCAGCACCCCACCACTGCCCCCGCCATTGGACAAATCCTGCACCATGTGAGCCAAAACAGGCCAAAACGAAGGCCGAATCAGGCCTACCCAGGCCAAAAATGGGCCAGAAGAGGAGATCAGGGTACTGCTTACTGATTATAATCAACGTGAGGGTAGAAACGGTAGGACAGATGAAAAGGCTATTAATGTAGTAATAAAATACAATATATGACATGACCTATGATATGCCATGATATTTGTGTCGTTAGGTTGGTGTGTACTCTTGGTGTGTAGGAGTTTACTTTCTCCATGTGTTGAAGCATTATCAAAGGTTTTACAAAAGAACTGCTTATGAAGAGGACCAGTTGTAGGCGGAGGTTTCCTGTCCTGCACGTGCCAGACGAGGGAAAGTGTAGTTCCGGTCCAGTAAAGTGTAGTTTCATTGACTTGAATGTTGGATGTTCTTTCGCTGAAATGGACCCAGGCAGGCTGAAGAAGCTCGATTGGTTGACGGAAGGAAGAAGGACACGGCAGCGATGGTTCAACAACTGTCTCTGTGACTTTTGATGAATTTTCTGTTCATCTTTTTCTTTTTTTTCCACTCAGTTCAGCTGCTACGCTCACTCACACCTCAAACGCCTCTTGAGGTCGTCGGTGACGGAAAACTCATTCAACCAACGTCCGAGTATTTAATGAATGTGTTCTGCTTTTTTAACGACTGTTCCAGCCATCCTATTGAATGTTCAGTGGGCCGTTCAGTGCGGCGGCCTCACTTTTTAGCAGCCTTCTTGTGTTTCCGCAGGGAACGCCGTGCCAAAAAAGCAGGAGCTTCGACCGGGAGGATGGAAGCTCTCCTGTGAAATTATTTGGCACACATGGCATTCCATACTTTTTCTGGGTCAGCGAGATGGGCGTGTGATTTAGTTCTCGTTAGTTTGAGCGAGCGTGTGTGGCTGTCCGTGTGTGTGTCCTGCTTGCCTGCCCTTGTTCTGCTCCCTTGGAAGTGCTGAAGCACTAGAATAGTGATAGATGATAGATAATTCATGCCTGAATACACGAGTGCAAGTTGGGGAAAACAGTGCGAGTGCAAAAAAGCATGCCACTATTTGCGTGTGTGTGTGTGGAAAAAAAATGGTTTACCTGCCTGTTACACTGACGTCACTAGTTAACCTTAAATTCACAATAAGCTAACAGGGTGGGGCTCTGTAAGTGCCCCCCGAAAAAACAAAAAAAAACAAAAACACTTGAACAGCACAGTGAATGTGGCCTCCAACCAGGCTGTGTGTGGTGATTCAAATGAAACATGAGGTGCTGAGATGAGCTCCGTGTGCACATCTGTGTGTGTGTGTGCGTGTGTGTGAGTGTGTGTGTATGTGAAAGTGCCTTTTTGTTTTTTTTAAACCCTTGTCTTTTTTTGGGAGCTGTGAATCCACTCACGCATGTCCTGAACAAAGAGCAGCAGCACTCAAGATGAAATAATCATAAAGTGTTAAGTAGATTACTGAATTATGAATTTTTAGCGTTAAATCATTGTGACATTGCACTTTGATGTATAGGATCGTGTACTTGGCATGTAGCATCATAACATGTTGGTGCATTTTAACTCAAAGGGAGGTTTCTTTGAATGCGTTTGATGATAACAGAAGCGGTTTTATGTCTGTTAGTGTTGCTGTATTTGAACACTGAGCTTCCAAAAGCTGAGCTCATATAGCCAAATGGATTGTATCAATGTGTTGTATTTATATTATAAATAAACCTGAATAAATTAGCATTCAACTCATCAGAGAACTGAGCTTTTCTGCGTAGATCTCTGTTTAACATTCAATATACCTCTAAGTGTAAATCATCGGACCTTCGATCAACCTGCTCTCCATGTTAACCATCTTTAATAAAGAAAGTTTCTTTTTCTGTTAAATTAATCATCACTGTTTAATTGCACTTCATTTTTTAACAGTAAATCAAAGAACGGGCACTTGAAGACACCACACCATGTTTCAGCATTCAAGAATGCTTCAATATGTACCGGAGTAAGTGAAAGCATCGCATTCAAATGCAAAGAGGACATTTGGAAAAAAAAAAAAAATTCTCAAAGAACATTTATTTGAATAATATGTGAAATGAATACCAAATCAGATCTCTGACTGGTCAGATTTGCAGGGTATTTGGACATCGTAGAGCCAGATGAGAGCAGAAATATCCAGCTGCTCCATCTTTACCTCCAGCAGAGATGGAGCAGGTAACAGAGCTGTAAGAATGATTTCTAAAGAGGCAGACTTATGAAAAGAGAAGTGAAATCAAGTTTTCTCAAGCAATCTTTGGAGGGAAAGAAAGGCATATCTTCTTAAATATGTATTTCAGTCAGAGAAAGCATCCCTGTTCAAATACCTTTACTGTGACCCACAGTAGTCCAGTCAAATCAACTTTATTCAAACACCACATTTAAAAACAGTGGTTTAAACCAGTATCATGGGATGTAAGTGAATGAATCTTTCCTGGGTTTTTTTTAAAGCACTGTTTAAAATCAATACAATATGTACAACAGTAAGTGAATGCATCACAGCTCAAATGTATTTTAATATGCACCTCAGTGAACTCCAGTATCCGATCATGTAAATGCACCATTGCTGGAATGGACGTCAGTAAGTGAACGCATCTGGAAGCAACTGATGGTCTCACTGCCTGAATGCAAAGCAGAAGTCCAACAGTCAGTGAATGCATCACTATTGTACTACACTTAAGTATTGGTCAGGAAGGGCATGCATCAACATTCAGTTGCGCTGCAGCTTGTTTGTTGGAATGTGAAACACTTGGACAAGTGAGTGCATCACAGTTCAACTGTACCGTAACATGTATGCTAAACCCGATAACGCATACAGTGTTAAAGTATTTCACAATAAGTGAACCTATTTCCTTTTGTCGTGCATCTCCAACACATCGCCATTCATATGAATACCAGTAATTAAATCCTGGGATATTCAAATAGTTTAGATGTGTACATCAGTAAGTAAATGCTACAAAGATGCTCTCACTGTATGTTTATAGATACACATACATACAGTATATGAATACATCTCTGTATGTACAAGAGTAAGTTAAAGCACCACCTCTTAAAAGAAAAACTTGAGTCCATCACATGCATGATGTACAATCATCTCACAAAAAATAAGCTCTTAAAACAGTAAATTGCACAAAATAATTAAAACCAACTTCACATGGGCTTTCAGCACCAGCAGCATTATGTTTGTAATGCTGTGAAGAATTAGTTTAAAATTAATTCACAGAAAGGTTGAAATCCCTTTTTTATGGATTTTTTTTCTTTTTTTTTGTAAAAAATTTGATTTAAAGAAACTCAAAGATTTTCTTAATCAAGCTAGTAGTTGCAGCGAAACAAACAAAGATTGGGATTAGTTGTAAAATATATGATTTCCAGTGTGTTCCTTGTTAATGAGCTGTAGCTCAGCCCTTGGACCCTGGTTTGAGGGTACTGAAGGGTTTGGAGTTTCGAAGCGAGCTGGAGATCTCTTGCAAGAAGGCAGCGATGTGCAGGTCTTTCTCCGACTTCCTCCCGTCAAAAATGACGACCAGAGTGAAATGCGGCTCGGGCCGCGTCAGGTAGTAGGTGCTCTGGACTTTATCGTCGTAGAAATGCACCACCTTGTCGAGGGTGTTGAGCTCGGCCGCGCGGTCCCCCATCATCATGATGACATTTGGCCAGTGTGTGAGTGGCCGTTCTCCTGATGGCAGTGACACCACAGCGGGAAACTGCTCCACCCCCTTCGGTGCCTCTCTGTACGAGTGTGGGTGGTGGTAGCCGTGGCCCTGGAAGCTTTCCGAGCCGCGGTTGTCAAACACCAGCGACACGTTGCTGGCGTCGTGTTTCCGAATGAAGGTGGAGATCTTTCCGTGATAGTCCGGCATGGTGCGCGCCGTCAGAGCTTTCATGTCGGGCGGCGTCGTCTGCCGGCTCAGAGCCTCGTGGAAGTAGAAGCTGAACTTGGCGAGCAGCGTTGCCTGGAAGCGCTGCAGCCAGGTGTAAAGGTGAGGGGGCTGCACGGTCTTTTGGGACTGACCCCCGAACAGATGTTTGCGAGTCTCTTTCTGCCGCTGAAAGAGCTGACCCCAAGCGGTGAGCTTGGAATGGGCACCGTGCAGGCTGAGCAGAGCCGGCAGGAAGTGCCACTCGGACACCTGGGCCTGGCAGCGCAGCAGCTGGGTCACCACGTCCACCTCTGTCTGAAAGCTCTCCTCCACACGGCCCAAGATGGGATGGTGGAACCTGGAGACGAGTCAGAATTAAGCAAACACTTTAAAAGATAAAGCATGTTACTGATGTGTACCTCTTTTAAGTAGCAGTCAAACACGCATCTCCCTTTGGAGGCAACATAGTACATCAACCGTCTCTTAGCAGTGGTTGACCTAGTTTGTGGTGACCTAAAATCAGCTCAGAATGTGTAAGCACAAAAGCTTTTGTCTTAACCACCGACTGCACTTATGTGCCCAAATATCTGCTGCTACCACATTTTCACTGCACTGTCACGTTAGTAATATGATGTGGATCACGTTGCGACCCAATGTGGCTCAGTGAAAAGCTCAGAACACACACAGTCTGTGTTCCTGCTGCCGTTGCAAGATGCTTTTTTTGCTGACTCGTCTCTGGGAGGGAAAAAAGCTGGAATCCCGCTGGTGAAGGATTAAGCAGAAAGTTGTTCTCCACTAGACTCGCTATGTTTCTCCTCTTTAATCTCACCTGCTTCTTTTGGTAACTTTAATCCAGGTGAAAGCAAGTATAAGATAATAATTGAAAAAAAAATCCATATAATGAGTCAAATAAGGTCTAAAATTACTGGAAAATGAAGATTATGTGCATACTTTATATTTTTTAATATTAAATTGAGAACTTTAATCTACAAATAAGTTGTAGAACAGAAATCCACAGCACCTCAATACTACATGTATGCTGTGTGAATGTGTTGGGATACACACTTTGAGCTGTACTTGTGCAGGATGGCCTCCAGTGTGGCGACCAGCTCTTCCGAGTTGATGCTCTTCTGGCTTCCCAGTGAGTGCAGCTTCTCGTAGAGGTCGGCCATTTCCATGCGGGCTTGGGTGAAGTGGCAGAGCTGCTCCGACAGGTGAGACAGCAGGTCCTCCAGGTAGGAGGTGGAGGACCCGGGCTGGCTGTGGCGGCCCATCGTCACCACCTTCCTGAGCTCGTTGTACAGGGAGGTGTACACGGTGCGAATGGAGTCTTTCCGACTGAAAAACGACTGACCACCTGCAGAGCAGCAGGAAAAAGAAACCTGCTGGTTAAACTGTGGACTGTGTGCCATTATAACATGGTGACCATCTTACCTAATTCAGTCATTCAACAGCTCCATCTAGTGTTGGAATTGTGTACATAACTCTAACTAACTTTTTGTACACAAATGTTCATTAAAAGGTACTAAACATTACTCACTGTGAGATTTTTTTTTTTTTAATTTTAACTTTCAGTGGAACACAACCAAAATCAGTCTACATGACATTTGAGATGCAAAATCAATCTTGAAAAGTCAAAGGTAAATTGTTTTGAATGACAGAATTATCTATAGGTGTTAGAGAAAAAAGTGTGTAATAACAGTTACTCCTGAAACCCATACATGATCTATGAGCAAGAAACCCACCCAAAAAAGTTTAAATTACTGAATAATATTTAGATCTTCCTTTTTTTTTCACTTTAATATCAATCGGAAAGGTGTTTCATGTTTTTATTGCTAGCAGACATTTTAAAGTGCCTCCTATGTGTCCATTTTAAGGGAAATAATCCGGGGTCCAAAGTGGTTACTACGTTGGGAACTCAAAACAAGTAAACATTAATTCTCTAAATTCCTTAAAAATAAGCTGATATTTGTCATTTTACCCCCGAAATCGAAAACAGAAATACAAAATGTTAATAAAACAATTTTGAGCTTTGTATTTAGAAAATGTATGAGTATGTTTAGAGTGGAAAATAAGTAAATCCATTGGTTCAACAAGTACACAATGATAAATCTTTGTATTTCAGACCAAATGCTTTTTAAAACTCAAATACAGCTGTTTGACCCTATTAAATAGCTACATACATTCACTTTTACTGTTTTAATTGATATCAACCATTTGACCACAGCTGCAAACATTCAAAATTATATTTATATTTTTCTTTCTTCTTCCACTGTTTATGTCACTGCCATGCCAATTTATTTAGTGTGTCTTTGGAAAAAATATTTAATTAAGACATGCCAATATTTAGCAGCTACTGTACTAAAATGTTACTTCCATCTAATTTATTTGTGTTGCCCCTGTAGTTA
Organism: Cololabis saira; assembly: GCF_033807715.1. NCBI lineage: Eukaryota > Metazoa > Chordata > Actinopteri > Beloniformes > Belonidae > Cololabis > Cololabis saira. The sequence continues at coordinate 15,889,958 of NC_084609.1, read as the reverse complement.
ACTCACAAACAAGATGATAAAATATCAGTCACATGGTATAATCTACTGTAGGTTTATAGTTGTTTTTTTTTGTTTTGTTTTGTTTTATAATAGGTCCCCTTTAAGTAATTTGTCCAGCATTCTTGGCCACTCAAAGGTTATGCAAAGCATTATTAGGACAACTAGGTAATCGGGGAATGCGTGCAGGACCGGTGTCGTGCCAAAAAGTGATTGCCTGCCAGAATCTGATTTCTCCCCTGAAAATGGGTCTTTTTACCTGCCAAAAATTGATTGAAGGCCAAATACAATTAATGAAAGTTTGTTTCCACCTAAATATGATTTGATGTCATTATTGAGCTTCATAATATAAACACTATAGAGCTCACAGGATTGCTTTTAACTCTTTTAAAGGACCATTACAACACAAAATAGGCATTTTCACCTGCCAAAAATTGATTGAAGGCCAAATACAGTTAATGAAAAATTGTTTCTGCCTAAATATGACTTGATCTCATTCTTGAGCTTCATAATCTGAAAATCTGACGTTTTAGCGCTATCGCTCAACGGGCTGCTGTGCGCTCCCACGGCCACAAATCAGAAGAAATCAGATTCTGGCAGGCAATCACTTTTTGGCACAACACAGGTATAAGCAGTACTCGAGTTGAAGGGGGATGAGGGGGGATGGCATCCCCCCTGAAATAAAAACGGTCAAAATCATCCCCCCCTGAAATAAAAAGGGTCAAAATCATCCCACCTGTAAAACTGCCATCCCCCCTTTCCATCCCTTATGTCATCTCATCAATGAATGTGGTTTTACTGCTATTTCAACATTTAGAGTCATCACCAGAAAAATAACACCAGAAAAATAACTTACTTGACAATTTTCACCTGTTTTTACCTGTTTTAATAAAGATTTATCTTCTTATTACAAGCAAAGAAATCTTGTTCCACTGGCAGATTTTTCTACTTATTTTAAGTGAAAATCTACTTGAAACAGGTGAAAATTGTTGTTTTTTCCAGTGATGAGTCTTGTTTTAAGTGTAATGAGATTTCTTTACTAAAATGAGACATTTTAACTAGAAATAAGACAAATATTCTTGTTAAGATTTTGAGTTTTTGCAGTGATCCATTTTACTTATCCTGTGAAGGACAGAGTCATATTGATAAGTTCAGAAAACTGTTTTTTATTGTTGTGTTTTGATGTATTTGATGTAAGCCCAGTGGACATTTAAAGCTTACAGAAGGCTGCATTTAACTGCTGCTATGTCATTCCTGCAGTATTTCTGCAGGTGTTTTGGTCAGTGCTATTATTTGTAATATATTATATTATTTGTAATCAGCACAAATTATGTGTCCCCATATGATAAAAATCCACCATCCCCCCTGATTTTTTTTTACAAATCGAGTACTGGGTATAAGCTGATGCTGTCACCTATCTTCTGGCCCAGGAAGGTGAGGGTGTGGTACACCTTCTCCGCCGCGGCCAGGTGCGCCAGCGCGGCCAGCAGCGCGTTCCAGATGGCTCCGCAGCTCTTGCTGGCGTCCTTCTCCTTCTCCACGTAGTCCTTCGCCCGGTCGAAGGAAAACATGCCGAGCTGCGTGAAGAAGCTCTCCAGGATGGCCCGCTCCTTCGGGACGGGCCGCAGCTCCTCGACCTCCGTCATCTCGGCGGATCTTGTCCCGCAACCCGCGTGGTGGTGGCCGCCGCCCGGGGACTCCGGCCGCGTCAGCAGCCGCACACCCGGGGGGAAAGCATTATCCTTCTTTGACAAAATAATACGAAACTGACCATCTTTCAGGTGGCTGAATATAACAGAAAAACACAACTGTCGACTTTTGCGCAAATGCATGCATAAAAATTCATTTCTAAATGATAAATGTTGTTAAAATGTTCCGCAAGCAGCTAAGTGGTTGTCCATAAGGCGTCCATGTTGGCTACCGGGGATGTAAACACTACGGGGAGAGAAGAGGACCAAAAAGTACGTGGAAGCAAAAGTTGCGAAGCCCAAAATGATATCAAAGTAATGCTTATGTGAATGTACAGGCAATGGTCTAGGTTTCCATGTCCAGGACTGTCTCAGAAAATTAGAATATTGTGATAAAGTTCTTTATTTTCTGTAATGCAATTTAAAAAAACAAAAATGTCATACATTCTGGATTCATACAAATCAACTGAAATATTGCAAGCCTTTTATTATTTTAATATTGCTGATTATGGGTTACAGTTTAAGATTAAGATTCCCAGAATATTCAAATTTTTTGAGATAGGATATTTGAGTTTTCTTAAGCTGTAAGCCATGATCAGCAATATTAAAATAATAAAACGCTTGCAATATTTCAGTTGATTTGTAATGAATGCAGAATGTATGACATTTTTGCATTACAGAAAATAAAGAACTTTATCACAATATTCTAATTTTCTGAGACAGTCCTGTATAAGCTGAATAAGAAGGCAAGGCAAGTTTATTTGCATAGCACAATTCAACACTAGGTAATTCAAAGTGCTTTAAATCATTGCTACATTAAAAGCAGCAAGATACAATCAAACAGTAAAACAAATAACATGAAATAAAATGTTAAGAAAAGCACAAAGTTGTTAAAAAGTAAGGGCAGTAGAGTACAGCTGGTAGGTATATAATTTAAGATAAGCTTCAGTAAACAGTAATGTTTTTAGATCTTATTTAAAGGAGCTGACAGTTGGAGCAGACCTCAGGTCTACAGGAAGTTTGTTCCACCGGTGAGGAGCAGAATAACTGAACTCCCTCACCTTGCTTGGTTCTTGTTCTTGGGAACCACAACAAACCAGATCCAGATGAACCTCAGGGATCTGGGAGCTTCATAGGGAACTAACAGATCAAACATGTATTTTGGTCCAAGACCATTCAGTACTTTGTAGACCAGCAGTAAGATTTTAAACTCTATCCTTTGACTCACTGGAAGCCAGTGTAGCTTTTTCATGACCGGTGTAATATGGTCCAGTTTCCTGGTGTTTGTAAGGACTCTGGCAGCAGCGTTCTGGATCAGAGAAGAAGCAGCCATTATGAAGGGTGCAAATTTAAATTATCTTTCAAATTATGCAATCAGTGCTGGAGAATTATCAGTTGAGCACAACTCCCCTTGATCACTCTTCATACAATGTACAGATGTTGTACCAACAAGAAGATGCACTCAGTCTGAAGATCCAGTTGATCAAATCATAGTAAACACAGATAAACAGATAGATGTGTAAACCAAAGAGTTACCTTGTGGAATTTATTTGTCATGACCTTTAAAGCACCAACTCCTTCTACACTATTAATTACCATAGTCACCATGTCAAATACCAATAATCCCTGGTATATCCCACTCCTTGAAAAATACCCACACAAAAATATGTATTTGAAATATCAATATTCTGTCAGTTTAACATATTAAATATTATAAATATTAAATTTACATTTCAAAATCTATCTTGAAGTACCATGATGTGTTTTCCTTTGGCAAAATATAGAGTTGTAGCTTGATAGAATAGAAGGACAAAGGGGTCTTTTATCATTTGCATTGTATGGTCTATATTTGATGGTTGGATAGTGAGGCTTAAATTTAAGCTACCGGTATGAAATTCAGGCTTGTTGTAATATGCAAATGTATAATTATATTGATTATGTAAGTTTGACAGAATATATGATGAAAAGATATAGAGGTGCGTTCATTTAAATTATTGCAAAGTACAAAGTTACAAAAGATGATTATGTAATATTTATTAATACACTTTTTTCTGTCACATGCACACTTTTACAGATTACACATGTTTACGATTTTCAGTATACAGTTTCATGTTTGCTTAGACAACTGTGAAGAATGAACGCATTCTTACCAATCTCAACATACATATACAGATTTGTGTACATATTTGCAAATTCTTGTACAGATTCTTGTACAAATTAAAGGTTGAGTACACAAAAACATTAATAAAACTACACGTTAACAAGTTTCCTCAAACATTTGTAAAAGATATCAACAATAATGCTGATATCTTGTTGATGACCAGAATGCATTTCTCTTATGATCGCAGTTCCGTTTCTTATGCCTTTGAAGGGTTTAAATGTGATTTTGTGATTTTTCCACTTTAGCCCACCAAACCAGAGCCAATGAGATTATTTCTGCAAAACTTTGGCGATGTCATAAAACTCCTTTTCAGACCCATTAATTTCATTCAGAGGAGTTAGAATGGTTCTGGACTGGAATGCACAATGTCACAAGATGATTCTAAGATTAAGTCTTTTTATGACATATGAGAATCACCATAATTATCAAAAGTATTGTTGTTGTACTTCTCTTAGCCATCACTCAATAAATGTTGTTGTTTTCCTTATTAATCATTGCATAAGTAAAAATGACTTATTACAGTTAGTACTTTGTTTTCAGGTGTTCTGACAGCACGAGTGCACAAAAGACAGTCAGTGTTCCTTTAGAGTAAAAAAGGTGAATAAACTATTAAACATAACAATAAATAATATAATGCAGAAGAGAGTGATTCACTTTGATAATGCATACCAAAATTTAAAATATCTGAACTTACCAAACATCAGTGACTGACTCAAATCTGTAACAGAATTGTTTAACACAACGTTGAATTTACACATTAAATACAGTCAGTTCACTTGCTTGTTGAGCATTCAACAACTACACTTCCCATGAGTCTTGACCATGCGCATGTTGTCCAATCTCTCTTTGTACATCACTGCAGGGGAGGATCTACTCCCTTAAAAAATAGCCTCAAAATGAGCTGTCACATTTCCTCTGATTTTCCTCCACTCATCTCTGCTAAGGTAAAATCATCCCCTTTTTCCTTGTGCATGTGGAAAAATGGCTAAAAATTCATGGTTTGGAGTCAGCTGAGCAAACTATTTTATTTTTTAACCGAGAATAATGCTCATTAATCAGAACCACAAGAGGATCAAAGCTTTATGTCAAGAGTTTCCAACTGGATTTAAAAAGACATTATTGTGTTCACATACGATGTGACAAGGGATTCATTTTAAGTGCACGGACTTCGAATTATTGTGATAATTAAAAGCCTTGTTGTAAGTGTTTAAGTTAAATCTATAGTTGATGTACTTTATCACTAGTACAATGTGTGATATATTAAAGGTTTTTTTTGTCAGTGAAAAGAATGTCTTTAATGTGGGGGGGGGACTTGCCCATCACTTGCTTGGCTGACCAGGAGGCAGTTTATCAACATTTATCAGATACATTTTTATTCATAATTTATCATAATTTACGAATAACCACATATTTCGCTGCCAGCGATGACCCCATCGAGGGAATCAAGCAAAATAGGACGAAAATCCAGTCCACAGCCATGTAACAACAGTCAACAAGCAAGGACAGTGTTCAACCCTCATCATCACTGTCTTGCTGGTGACTGTTAGAGTAAGAAGAATTTGACAAGACTGATGGCCCATGTTAACTTGATTAGTTTGTGCTGACAGGAAACTGACTGTATCTGACGTCAAATAAAAAAATGTATGTAACCGAAACAGTGACTTCAAGAAAGTTTTTTTGGTAGCTGTGAGGCTCAGACCTGCAGAAGGTCTGAGCCTCTTGTACAACTCTCGATTTGTCATTTAAACAGTACATTGTAAGCCAGTGTTATTTCATCTGCGTAACATTGCAGCACTTAGGAGCATCCTCTCCCAGAGAAATGCTGAAAGACGAATTAAAAAAATGTATTCAAAAATTCTGTTACTTGCGTATAGATCCCTAAACGGCCTAATAGAGCTCTCCGCTGGCAGAACAGGTTTACTCGTAGTAGTATTCAAATGTAGATTTAGAGGGCGGGCCTTCTGCTATCAGGCACCATTACTTTGGAATCAACTTCCAGTTGGGGTTAAGGAGGCTGACACCACCTCCACCTTTAAAACCAAAATTAAAATGTTTCTGTTTAGTAAATATTATAGTTAGTTTAAAACAATAGCGTTCCATCCTCTTACCAGCTCAGTGTCTGCTGTCTAAATCTGTTAATATAGTCATCTCTGTAGTCTGTAGTGCAGCAACTAACCATGTATCCCTAGGGGGGATAATGAATCTTAGTTCTCCAACTAACAGATAATGACTACTAATATATCTTGTCTTATGTACCTTGACAATCTATCTGTGTCCCTTCTCTCTGCGTTTTCTGATCCCCCTTTTCCTGCTCTGCCCAGTCTGCCCCCCCATGATCCAGGTCCTGCTCAAGTTTTCTTCCCTCCTAAAGGGGGGGGTTCTTGCCACTGTTTGGCTTAAGGTTTTTCTCCCACTAGGGGAGTTTGTTTTTTACCTGCCATTGTTTATGTTATGTTTATGTAATAATTGCTCGGGGTCAAGTTCTGGGTCTCTGGAAAGTGCTTAGAGACAACTTGTATTGTAATAGACACTATATAATTTGAATTGAACTGAAATTGAATTGAATCACTTTAGTGATTGTAAATCATTATCTGAGGGCCATAAACAACTGGAGATAATTCATTTTCATTATCTTGTGGTTAAGTTAGATCTTTACCAAATTACAGAACCCAGTGTTGTACTTAGCAGAGCACTATACTTTAAAAACAACACCTATAAATTGGATTATTACACCTACATACGTTTTTTGGATCTTTAAACAAAGGCAAATATTTTAGTCCAGTCCATCCAGTAGATTTGTGGACATTTCACAAGAAAAGTATGACTTTCATGAGCTGTTGATGAAAGGTCAGCATATAAAAAAAAAAAAGTATTTTCTGGGCTTCATACATTTTTATACAACATTTCGTAGTTTAAACAGAATATGAAAACAGATATTTATTTGAGTAAAACACAAAACCATAAACTTCATGGCTGAGATAAAAGAAAGTTCAACAGATGCCCCGAGATATTGAGATTCCTCATCTGGAAACCGTTAACAACCATTTAGAGACCTCAACCAGCAGATGTGATGATATTTCACATGAGGCGCATCTTCTAGATGTGATGTCTTTCTCTGCGTAAGAAAACATCTATAAAACAAGATAAAAATATAAAACACCGTAGAAACTTTAGAGAAAAAGATGATAGGATTAACATAGGAATTAATGCTCATGGATTCACAAAAAACCATGGACACAATTGAGTTTATCCGCAAAACTTTGAGAAAGAATAACTTTGATGGAGCCTCATTAAAAATGTTTGACTTTTAAAGAGCTTGTGTTAGATGTGAGGGGTTTGACAGAGCTCTGATTGTGCTGGGCTGCTTTTCCTGCTGCCATGAAGAGAAGCTTTTTCTATGTGATCACAGGGGATGTCTTTTGCACAGTTTGTGTAACAACCAGGAAAAGTTCATAACTTCAAAGAGGAGTCGTGAAGCTGCTGCTGCAGGGAATTATTGCATCTTTTTCCTGTTTCTTGAAAAGGTAAGTTATTGAAAAGTAAGATCATGCTTTTTATGTAGATAACTGGTATAGTTCTTCCATTAATGTATTTTTTCTGAAAACACTCACAGCCACGATCCATTGGGGTGTTCACATAGTCACCCCCATCACTGTCTCTGATGCCACTGTGTCTGATGGTAGTTATCCATTAAACTGAATCTTCAGGATCTAGTATATGTAATATCTTAAAAACATATCTTTCTGTCTAAGTGTAAGAGATGAAAATTATGTAAATGTTTAAAAAGATGAGAGAAGGCTTCCCTCTATGTTGTTTATTTGCAATAACTATGAAGCTTCTTTCAATAGCGCTTTGATCCAGCCCCCATATTTCATACAAGCTTCCCTTCATGCAGATTACCTCATTTTATACCTGTTGCAGGCTCCATAAATTATTTTAGATATTTGTGCAAGGCACAAATTTATTCAGTACAAATAGTTCACTACGCTGGCTTATATCTATGATGGTGTTTCACCAGTCTGTGATACTTGTCTGTAAATGTTTAACATGTTTGGGAATTGTCCATTCATTCATCCACCCATCCTTTTTCTATACCCACTTAATCCTATACAGGGTCACAGGGGTCTGCTGCAACCTATCCCAACAAGTGAAAGGTCCACAATTACATATGTTGACAATAGTTATAGGACATAATAACACCTTATCTAATATAACTGGGGGAAAATATAGAATCCAATGCATTTACAGCATTGTTTGGGTTTGCACCATAATTTCATCTTTCCCTACTCCTAAAACTATGTGTTAGCGTTTGGCTACTCTCCTGGGTAGAAGACTAATAGTTATTTAGTGAATTAAAGACTCAAAGTGGAAGACTCCAGCCTCCATCAAAATTAGTCTTTGTTCCATAAATAATGACACATGTAATACATGACATGTATACTATAAGATCATCTGAGCATCATATAATGTGTTATCAAATCATAACATGTAAAAGATTATAAATGAAAGGGTTTTTTTTTTATTTTTTTCCACAAATCTATTATTTGGGGTACTGCCCCTTTAAGACTACTACTAAAGTGTTTGCGGAAGTGTGTCCGTCCGCTAAATTCCTCCGTGTAGAATCTTTCTCCCTGCAGCGATGAAGCGTTGAACTCGAACCGTCAGCTGACATATCGTTTTACTAATTTGCTAAAAAACATGAGTTCTTCTTGATGCCCATCATAGAAGAGGATGTGATTATTTTAGAGTAAATTAGACTCATATTTCTTCATATTACGCGATTCAATTTTGGTGGTTTCGTTAATTAAAGGGAGTTAAATGGCCATGGGTCCGGAGATGATTGGTGAGTTTAGCTGTTCAACGTTTGGCTGCACGTTTTCACTAGACTCGAACCATACATTAACTTCATATTTTGTCATTTTATGTGTCAAATTTCTTTTAAAAACACGTTCACCTATTCAGTTGGCGATGTGTGTCTTCTCACAGGATGCATGGAAATAAATATGCCTTTTGAAACTGCAAGCCCCTTAAATTCTTCAGGTTTTCGACTTTAAATTGTTATTAGAGGTGAAGTTAGTTTTAGGTTGGACATTTGACAGTTTCACAACCCTGGCTCTCAAACAGCATCCCAAATTATGACCATAATAACAAAATGTTGTAGCATTTATTTTATTTACCTAATCCAAACTGTAGGACTACATAAGAATGAGCCATACCTCTATTTACTTTTTTTTGATATACATGTAATATACATTTTTATTGGTTTCATGGTTTCAAGGCAATTAAAAGAATGCATGACAAATTAATTTAAAAAAACATTTAGTTTCCATAGGATATATTATAAAATACAACACCTCAAATGCAAAAAGAAACAAAAACAGTTAAAAACAACCAATTACTTCATTCAACTTGTTGATCATCCCTTAGTGAATATCTGTGAAATATCCAACTTAAAATTAGTTTCCTAAATGCGAGAACATCGTTTTCTGACTGGTTCTCATTGTGCACATTTTAAAACACAAAGGGGAACTTTGTGTGACTCTGGAGGCATTTGAAGATAAAGAAAGTTGTGTTGTTCCAGTTGTTTGTTCCTCACAGATCTGCTAGAATAAGCTGGAAACGTTTTTATTTTCACATCTTTCCACAATAATCATTCACGTTTCATAAAATAATAAAAGTTTCTATCCTGCAGACTAGATGTCAGACGTGAGATTTTTGACTATATAGACAAGATTTTCGGGCCACATTTGGTTCTGTGTTGATACATTCATTTGTTTAACTGCAGCTTCAGTTTAAGCTTAGATTTGGTGTATATCTTTATCATTTCCGTTTTATCCATTGTTTTTTCTATTGTTGTCTATTGTAAGTACATCATTTTTGAAGCTCAATAGAGGTGGGAGGAAATAATCAAATTTTTTTTTTCCTGCAGCACGGGCTGTCTGCTGTCATGGATTCTGAGATTGAGATCCTGACTAAGGAGTACGTCAAGATGATGACTGACATGATCGTGCTGTGTGCCACTCTGGCGCTGTCCCTCTTCTTCTGGGTCGTCTCTCTCACCATGAGCATCGTCTCTGGTGAGGTGTTTTTTTTTGTTTGTTTGTTTCTTTCAAATCTTCCAAGATCATCAGAAGTATACGTTTTCACTTTAGCTTGACTCTCTGATGGATGTGTATCCATTTGCATGAAAGATTTTTGGCTTATATTAGCAAATCATGTGTTCCTCCCTGAATAATACTATCCTTTTGTATTCACGCTTGGGCTCATTTTCCCCGAGACTTCCTGAATGAATGAACATTTCCATGACTGAGGTTTTGTAATGTGGTTGAACATTCCCACATCCTCCATGAACGTAGCTTTGCGTCGCGTTCATGGCGTCATAAGTCGTTTTTTAAGGCTGCTATGACATTTGTCACTTAAACAAAAATGAGCTGCTGTCAATACTCTACAACACAAGGATGAGATAAAAAACAGATGCATTACACATAAATAAACCACCAGATTGAAACTATTTACCGTTACTTAGCAATGTGATCCGTGTTCTATTGTCTGGTGCATGTCTGGCACATGTTTAGTAAAGCTTTATTTATCAGGCCTTTTTAGAAAAATGTTCTTTCTTCTTTATAAACAGTTTTTTCTGAGCTTTTCTAGCTCGTTTTTGACTCAGTGGAACCTCAAAAGCCTCTGAAAAGACTCAGAAATGTCTTTTCACTTAATTGGTGTGCAGACAGGGTCCCTACACACCAAAGTAGGTCCTTTATAACTATATTCGTGTATAAAAAGTACCATTTGTACAGTCATTGTTAAGTCTGTACACATCAAATTTGAATGTTGTGCAAACTACTGTTGAATGTTTCAGGAGGAAAGTTCATGGCCTCTGCTTCCACTGAACTGGAACGGTACTTAGATATTTGTGATAAAACTGACAAGTGTTACAAATAGAACAGCCAAAATCTCCTTTTGCATCTATTGCCAGTAGTGAATACTGCTCCGAGTCTTTTCTTATTTTTCCCAGCCACTAGTTAGTGCTGCTTAATCTCTCTGCATCCTGCTAACAGAACCTTTAAGGAGTATAAAACGATTGTGTTTTTTCTGTAAACTTGGACAATATGCACACATGCAGACAGACTGGATCCAAGTTATGTCTACACTGTATCTCTGAGAACATTGAAATGCAAAACCAGAACGGTTTATGTCAAAACCGTGGTTTTGTTTGAGTCTGGCGCCACTGAATCTGCCTCTAGTTTGACCAACAAACTGTCAGTGAACCGGATGAGTGTTGCAAAGCTCCTGCCCAAAGCTAAGAAATAGTGTATATCAGTGTAAAAGGTCAAAGGCAGGGGAAAAAAATGAAAAATATGAGATCAGTGTGTACATGTGTCAGTCCACATCATTAAAGCACATATAAATCAGTTTTACATGGATTTCATGTACAACACTGAAAAAGTATTCATGGTCTGTCATTTTATTGTACATAAATTACAAAGAACAAATCCAGTTCTAAATCAAATCCACATGAGCCAAATTCAAAGTGTCATGGAGCCACTTTTATTAACTTTAACCTTCATGGTCTTAACCCGGCATGGAAAATATCATTGAAAAAATAAAGATATAAAGTAAAAGCACCTCAAAAACATAAAGAAATGATAAAATATTACTGTTTCCTTCTGTAAAATAGATTTGTTTCACTTTCACCTCATTTTCACATGCTGCGTTCAGGCCCAGATGGAAACTCTGGTCATTGAGGCTTTTGCTGAATTTATGTGTTGTTGCTGTTGTAGCGAGGTTTGCATTTGTAAAAATCTTTCAGGTTTTGTTAAATTCCTTGGTATTTCTATATGGACTAGATATGTTTTAGAGACCTATTTTTCTCCATAAAAATAAAATATTTCTATTTTATTAACTGCAAATTGTGTGTTTGCAGGAAATCTGCAGCCTGTGTCGCCATGGCGGTGGTTGTTCTCCATCTTGGTTCCCCTCATGGTGACCAGCCGAGCACTGGAGAGACGCAGTCTGGACCGGTTGGGAGCCCTCACAGGTGAGTGTGCGTTCATGCATGTCCGGTGTAACAAAGTTTGAGTTTTATCCGACGACTCTGAAGCTCTTCTTAGTTCGATGTTGGGTCAATTCAAAGCTGAGAAACTATTCATGTGACCTGAAACCCCTGATGTTTGTCATCTTAACCGGTGACAGTGGTGATGAGTGCCAGATTAAACCGATGGGTGGAGAGAAATAAAATAAAATCGTCACATTCAATAGCTAATTATTCTAGCTTTGCAAAATGTATTTAAAAAAAAAAGGTAAATATTTATGGAAATTATTTTCTGATGGAAAAATGTAAGGAATTGCAATGTGCATTTCTAACACGCTAATTAGTTTGCAGGTAATAAAACAATAAAGTGCTTCCAGACTTCAATGAATAAAAACTCCAGTGAATAATAAAAACGCTGCTGGTTACATGTGAAGGGACGGGAGGGGCAGAGCTATCTGAGGAAATGTGATTTTCAAGGCTGGGAAACGAAGGCAACTTCCATTAACTCGTCATATTGGACGCCTTATTGAGTTGATTAGATTTGGCAGATCACACATTTTGGGGGATTTTTCCCAAAAGTGGAGTCCTTCTCAGAACTTAATTTCTGATACTGTAGGCCTGACGTGTGAAGAAAATTGCTTTTATGGTCAACAAAGTGAAAGGAGACAAATCCTGGAAGGAAAGGGACTGGTATAGTGGTATTGATCAGTAATTACTCTCCATTTGTACCGAGATGTGTGTGTGATACTGTTCGTGTTATGAACCCCAAACCAAGTTCTGTTCCTTAAAAACAAAAAAAAAACAGACACACACAAATGAAAAATAAGTAAAAAAGGGAAATCTACTGGTAGGCAAGTTAAGACATCAAATACAAAACAAAGGAAATGGAGAAATAAATGAGCAGCTTGTGACTGAACTGTAGGAAATTTTATAACCAGAGCAGACGAATTTAAACCATAATTACGTAAACCTAAAAAAATTAATAAATAAAGGTTACCATAAATCAGTCTTGGTGTGTATGATTGGATGAAAGTGATATTCAGTGTTGAATCCTGAATCTGAATTGGACAAAGAGATCAGCAGATTTGAACAGTCACTGATGGTATGAAGTTACTAGTCAGCTGAAGGAGCAGGTGAGATATCAACACTCAACATTATGGACACTTTAGTCATTCTATCAGTTGGTAGGTTTGGTCATCACAAATTCATTGTTCAGGATGTTGTTGCATCTTTGTCACAGAGCTGAGGGCATTTTTAAGATTCGACCTTAACCACAGCAAAAAGCTTCTCTCAGCTTTTTTATCTGCTTTTAGTGAACATATTGTCACCTTGTTAAAATAATGGCCTAAGTCATATTCGTCTGAACAGAAAAAATGGTTGGGTTGATTATTATTATTATTATTAATAATAATAATAATAATAATAATAATAATAATAATAATAATAATATATACATAAACCAAAGTGGAACTTTACTCTGAAACTGCTAGGCCCAAATGCTGCACTTAAAAAAATCCCTTTAAGACCTGAGGGGTTTTCTGGAAAACTGTTCACTAAAAACGTTTTATTTATAGTTTATTAAGGAACTAAAAACATTTAGAAAAAAAAACATATTTTATTCTGTATTTCTGTTTTTTGTTTTCATATTTACTATTATTAAAAATATAACATGTATGTAGTCCTTAAAATGTTGATCTGACATGAGGGCTTGAAAGGTAAAAGCACAAATACTGTGTGTTGCATCAAGACATAGTGAGTGCAGGTTCAGCTGCTTCACAGTGGGAGGGGCTTAACTGTTCACCTGTGCCAGAATTTGTCCTATCTGTGCCTTAGCTCTTTCCTCGTGAACAACTGGATATTAAATATAAACTTTTATTGTGAAGAAGTTAATTAATGGTTGCAATTCCACAGAGTTGCAGTGAAGTTCATTGGGCTGCTTTTGAGCGACTTACGCCATCAAGTCATTGGGGACATTTTCCGTTCAACAGTGCGAGTCGGTTTCTTGTAAAAACCCCCTAAAATGGATAACTAATGGATGATCAAATTGACTCAGCCTTTTAAATTTTTTGTGGATTGAGTTTACTTGTGGCTTAAAATAACCAGAATTCATCACTTTGGTGTAAAAAGATTGTTTTGTTTCTTTTCTTCTATTTTGGGTGCGTGGATCTAACATGTCACAAGATTGCTGCCGCTGATTCTGAGTATTCTTCAACTGTGCAGTCTCATCACCATAACCGCAGCTTCGTTTATTACTCAAACCTGCCTACATCAAGACAAAAGCATCACATAACGACCAATCTGTGGAAGGAAATAGTTCTGCTAAAATGCTTAATAAATTATTTTTCTGTCTGTTCATAAAAAATCCGACGTTTTAGATCATTGCACACATATACAACCAGCTCATTTTAGAGAAGTCCACCAGGAGCAGCATCATAAATCAACAGGACACATAAGCATGAACCTGATGCCTGCTAAGGAAAAGGGTTTAAGATGCACTCCTTGGCTCATTATTTTTCATAATTTTAAAAATAATCTGGTTTGAACAGCAGACATAAGTGATTGAAAGTCATTGAAGTCTAACATGCTGCCAAATAAAACTGTCTGAACTACCAGTGAGGTGTCGCTGCACTCAACCCTGGATGTCTGTGAACATCCGTTATATATACGAAGCTCCTGCTGCGTCACCCTCATTGCCATTCGGTCTATTTCTCATCACTGGCAGTAAAGGCTTTCCCACAGATCTGTGGGCAGTGTCGGCTGTCATCAATCTAGAAGGTCGGTAGAGCGGTTCTATCTGTCCCTCACAGGCGAGAAGCTGAACCCCACATCACTCACAATGATTTTCTGTTTTGGGCTTTTCCCCTTTAGGGGTCACCACGGTGGATCATCATGCTCCGATATTGATTTGTCATAGGTTATTACATCTGATGCCCTTTCTTACACAATCCTCTACATTTATCTGGGCTTGAGCAAAGCGGCACCAATCTGGGCCCAAGCCTTTCAGAGAATTGAAAGAATATTTTCGTTTTTTGCATCTAATGTTTTAAAGTCAATTAATTTCCCAACCTTCACCTATAGCCAGTTAGTCAGGGGACCTGTCCTGGACACATGGCAGGAAAGGGTTGGTGTTGGTGATGATTAACATGATAGATTTTGCTGCATTTAAATGTTTTTGTTTTTTTAATTATTATTATTTTTTGGTCCAAGAGGGCACCAAACATTTGCAGCAGAGTTTCTGTTGTCCCTGAGCAGCACTGACAGGTTTTGTCTAGTGCATAATTGAATCTAAGTACAGCTGACCTGCGAAGTGCTTTCAAAATCATGTTCTGGTTGTATTCTCAGCTCTTCTGGTGGGATTTGTGTTGACAATGGCCAACTACAGCTTCTTCTCTGCCCTTCTGGCCTTCTTCATCACGTCCAGCAAGCTGACCCGCTGGGGAGGAGAGAAAAAGAAGAAAATAGATGCGGAGTACAAGGAAGGTGAGAGACGATGCAGCGGACGACGACAGCTCTGCAGATTAAGATGTTACCTAAGATGCAACAGCGGCAACAGTTTCAGACGCTGACTGAAGCTGAAATCTCATGTCATGTCTAGTTTTCTAAAACAAATGTTGAATCAAAGTGATATTTCTTCATGTTTGTGTTAGGGGGTCAGAGGAACTGGATTCAGGTTCTCTGCAATGGTGGAGTCCCAACGGAGCTCGCACTGTTGTACATGATCGAGGTAAACACACACACACACTCAGCATCTTCATCTATCAGGCGTGCTGAAAACCACGACCTACATTCAGAGTCCATGATCTGCGTTTCAGGTGGGTCCAGGTGAGATCCCCATCGACTTCGGTAAACAATACTCCGCCTCCTGGATGAGCCTCTCTCTGCTGGGCGCACTGGCGTGCAGTGCTGGAGACACCTGGGCATCAGAGGTGGGGCCGGTCCTCAGCAAATCAAAGCCAAGACTCATCACCACCTGGATGGAAGTCCCAACAGGTGAGAAGCGGCGTGTCACAGTGACACCTGCTGTGTTAGAGTCTGGAGGTCAATTCCTCTCTTTTTTTTTTCCTATCTGACTGAAATTACCCAGGAGTATGTGAGCAGGAGGTGGTTTTACTTGCTAACATACTAAGAAAAAGGGCTTCAGTGCTTTTTTTAAAGTCTCCTTTAGAACAGGAAATGATTACTTGCCCACCTGTCTGGTCACATGGAAAGGAAAGGAAACCACCTTTCAGTTCTAAGGTTTTTCACATCAGGACATGAGAAAAATGATCTGGTCCTAACCAGGTCTAAACATAGAGGAATGCAACATAGGGCGGGGCGATATGACCTCAAATCAATATCACGATAAATTGGGCAGTTTTACCTCGATAAGTTAAATGTACGATAACCCTTAGCTGGCAACAAAAAAATCTTTGGTCGGTAACTCCAGACAGCTGCTCTGAGTTGAGAGCTCAGTGCAGAGGAGCTGTTACCCGTTTGTAAGATGATATAGGCTGTTGCAGTTACTGTGCGCAGAAGTTAATTTCTCAGCATGAAAAGTGCCATGTGTGACCTGAGAGTGTGTGAAGTTGTTGAAATATGCGAGTCTCACACTAGACAGCCCTGTTATGTCAGCCGCTTCTTTCTTTGAACCATCAGCCATTTTTCTTGGTTTTTACCTTCTCGTTCAGACTGGATGGGTGGAATCATGCGATTACAGACTTACCTCTTAAAGGGTAATGAAACTAGCCTATCAGCACACAGTCAAAAAAGACGTTTATATTCTTTTTTTATCAAAACACAGATTATACCGACATGGGAAAATTGACGTCAGTCATCGCAATGAATGTCGGTAATGGTAAATCTTCGGTTCATCCCCCAGGCCTAATGCAACATCACACGAACGACACATTAAGCCTTCCCATTTTCTTTTTATTTCAGAAAAACTCACTTAAAATGTGGAAACAGCATGTGGATAATAATAATAATGGCTTGGATTTATATAGCGCCCTTCAAGGCACCCAGAGCGCTTTACAGAGACCATTATTCATTCATACACATTGGCCGTTTTCGAATTCAGACACTACCGCACTATATGCTACATACTGCAAAGTATGCACTGAATACTGCCTACTGAATGAAGGATTCAGTACGCTGCTCCAGCAGACCGTTCACACAGCAGTGTGCTACAGTGTATCCCAGAATGCATCTCGCACCAAAACGTCAGCGAAAGATGAGATTTAAAAGCAGACTAGAGTGTTTCTCAATCCTGGTCCTCGTGTTCCCTGTCCTGCATGTTTTAGATGTTTCCCTGCACCAACACACCTGATTCTAATTAAAGGTCCTAATTAGCTGTCATCAAGGTCTGCACAACTCTGTTGATGACACACGTACTTTTATCACGGTGCGCTGAAGCAGGGAAACATCTAAAACATGCAGGAGGACCAGGATTGAGAAACACTGGACTAGAAGCTGTTGTAATTCCAGCTGTAGCGCTGTTAATATGCCACTTTATTACGTTTTAACATCTTTTAACATTCAGGCGTAAAAGTAAGGCGTAGAAATTTGATCCGATGTTTCGGGGATCAAAAGAGCCGCCGGTCCGGCCGCATCAGCAGCTCACGGCCGGAGAACTGACGCGATCGCCGGGTCAACCCACGGCCTCGTCCCGGGGAGAAACCTGCAGCCCTGTGGAGAATTGTCACCGGCTGAAATAAATCATTTAGGAAATAAATGTTGGTTTAATAGATTAAATCTAACAGTTGTAGCTGTCACGTTAGTTTGTCTGTATATAAAGTGAAGCTTCGTGTTGTTACTAGATGGATATACAGACAGAGCAGAGCTGTATATCTTATAGCTCAATGGGTTGATTAGCGACTTTCGTACAGTGAACGGGGGTTCGATTCCAGTCGGGCTTTATTTTGCAAATTTCCCCGATGCGGGACTAATAAAGGATTATCTTATCTTAAATGTTGAAATAGCAGTAAAACCACATTCATTGATGAAATGACATAAGGGATGGAAATGGATTTTAATAAATGTATTGAAATGAACATATCAGTCTATTGAAGTTAATTTTATTTTATTTATCTTCTCCTCTCTGTCGAGTAGCTCTCTCTCCATCTTCTCCTCCTTGTCCAAACCCTCTCTCTGCATCTATTTATTTCAGCTCCCGGACAAATTCTCTGTCAAAACACAGCAATGAAAGTTATTTCATGAAAATACAACGAACTACCGATATATAACGTTGTCATAACACTTAGTTCACTTTTATTTACGTAGCAAGCATGCTAAGATAACTAACAAAAACCTAACATACTAGTAAAAACCCACAATTTTTAATCGTTGTCCTTACACTAAATTGAATTAAAAAGGTTATATATTAAAGTTACTTACATTTATATTCCTCCTTCTCCCTCTCCAAGGTGTAACTAGTCCTTTCTGCCTTCACATCACATCACTGTCCGATTGCAGCTGTTTTCTCAATAAAGCTTTGAGAAAAAAAAGAAAAAAGCGCTGCCCGGCCGAGGCCGCATTGCATTCTGGGATATTGTAAGCGAGGTAGGCTGTCTGAAGCATGCTGCGAATTTTTTTCCAGATCAGTACAACATCCGGGTATTTTTCGCACACTGCAGATTTCCTTCTGTTCACATACAGCATACTACTTACTACACTTTGGCCAAATCAGTGTATACTTGTAGTACAGTATGCGAATTCGAAAACGGCCATTGTCACCGGTGGTGGTAAACTACATTTGTAGCCACAGCTGCCCTGCAGACTGACGGAAGCGTGGCTGCCATATCGCGCCAAACGGCCCCTCCGACCACCACCAAACATTCATACACATTCACACGGGTGAGGTCACACGGATATAGAAACTATTTTTAGAGAAGTGACGCTGTGTTCCTGAGGTTCTGTTGTAGAGTTGTTGTCACATTTGACCCTAGAACACCTTTGTATACGGATGAGTTTCAGGGTCAACTGCAAAGTGTCCAGGACAGGTTCTGTGGCTGTAAAATGAGCCCAGATCATGACCTCTCCACCACCATGTCTCACATGTCTGTGAGGCATTTGTTGATTTTGTGTTTGGCTTTCATTGAACAGCTTTTTGCAAATAAGTGTAATTCTCATGAAACGTGGTCCCGCGAGTATTCTTTTCATGAGCATCATCTTAACTTTGAGGAAGACGGACTAAAACATCTTAAGTTTTGAGCAAATAGTTTTTTGCACTGTTGCAAAAATGCTCAAGCTAAGACGAAGGCAGCAGATGATCGTTCAAATCATTTAGTGCGGTCATATGAACAACTAAGTCATCTCAAATCATGTTGGAGACGTGCAAGTGCAAAAAAAGTTTTCCATTACACTTTGGAAACTTAAATGAAAAATATTTATTACCTTTGTCCTCGTAAGCTACAGGAATGTAGCAAATAGTGAAATACAAATCAGACCAAGCATCACTTAAAAGGGTATAGTGCTTCGGTGTTCAGCCAGTTTCTTCATCCCACAAATCTTTGGAGGATATTCAAATCTATTAAAAGCATCTGACAGAAGAGAGACCGCAGGTGTGGCTATTAAAGGCCGGCATGGATTGATCGTTCATCTGATGGGAGAACATTAAATCACATTACTCTGATGAGTTTGTCTGTAAGACAGCACCACCTGCAGCTCATGTTTTTGTGAATTACTCCGAGGTTTATGGTCTTCTCTGCAGCTATTTCCTGCTGAATGTTTGTCTGGATCCACTCCCTTCAGGAACAAACGGAGGTGTCACTCCAGTCGGATTGATTGCCAGCTTTTTAGGTGGGGCTGCCGTGGGCCTGGCTTATTTTGTGGCGCAGCTTCTAACGGTGAACAACCTGCAGCACGCAGATCCCCAGTGGCCAATCATCATGTACGGCGGTGCGGCCGGCCTGCTGGGATCGATGCTGGACTCTTTCCTGGGAGCGAACATGCAGTACTCGGGTAGGGACAGAAGATCGATGCATCACTGGTAAAACACAACTGGCAGATCATTTGAAATTAAAAAGATTTTCCCAACTGATTGTTCCACAGGCTTTGATGCAAGCATCGGGAAAGTGGTGAGCTACGAGTCCGCCACCACCTCCCGGATCTGCGGGAAGCCCATCCTGGACAATAATGCCGTCAACCTTTTCTCCTCCGTCCTCATCGCCCTCTTCCTTCCTGGGATGGCGTGGGGCATGTGGCCACAATAACCGGTGATGTCGTGGATCCGAGACTGTCGGTTAACTTGTTACAAAATAATCACACTAATGACAGAACTCCGTTGACCCGGTTTACAAAGTTCTGATCAGAAGAGAGTAAAATGTGTTTTTGAAATCAACCTGAAAAAGCAGGCGTCTACATGACTGACAGCCTCGTTATTTCGACAATCTTCACTAAATTTAGGTATTAAGTGTTAATATCTGCCGGGAAAAGATTTTGTAATTTGTAAACGTATTTTCAAGCAAACCTAATGTATTCTTATTATTCAAGTGCGTTAATGTGACAAGCAGGATGTTCATCACTGTCCAAACAAATGTAATGAACAAGGTTGACGTCCACTTCTGTTCTCGCTGAAACCCGTTTTACTTTGTGTAAGTAAACTTAGATTTTTGTGACAACCTCTTTACCAGAATTGTGGCCCCCTTCAGTTTTCTATCAAAGGATTTAGTGATGGACTCGGACCTAAATTTGGAAAAGCACATTAAGATAATAAAGTCAGCCTACTATCACCTTAAGAATATATTAAGGTTTAAAGATCTGATGTCTCAGCAAGACCTGGGAAACTAGCCCGTGCTGTCATCTTAAGTGGTATTGATTATTGTAAAAGCATCTTTACAGGTTTACCTAAAAAGTCAGACAACTGCAGCTCATTCAGAACTGCTGCTCAAGGCTTCACTAAAACCAAAAAAAGTGGACCACATCAGTTCAGCTCTGAGGTCTTTACACTAGACTTTAAAGTTATGATTCTGGTCTATAAAGTTCTGAATGGTCCAGGACCAAATTGCATCAGTGACCTCCTGACCCAGTATGAACCTTCCAGACCCCTCAGCTCATCTGGATCCAGTTTTTTAATCACTTCCCAGAGTCGGAACCAGACATGGAGAAGCTGCATTCAGCTTCTAAGCTCCACATGTCTGGAACAAACTCCCAGAAAGACTCAGATTACCTTAAACACTCAGTGTATTTAAATCCAGGTTGAAGACGCACCTATTTTCAGCTGCATTTGAGTAAAGCTCTTAATCTGCAGTCTCCAAACTTCATATTTTAACTACTGATTTTTATCTATTCTTATTTCCTTTTTGTTTTAAATATGAAATCATGCTTTAAATGTATGTTTTAATGTCTTTGTAAAGCACCTTGAATCACCTTGTTGTTGAATTGTCCTATAGAAATAAACTTGCTTTGTTGCCAATGATCTTAATATACAACATTATCCCGTGTCAAACAGCTCAGGATTGAGAGGCACCAAGAAGTTTGTATTTATGGATATTAATGGGACAATTTATGCTGAAATTACAGAGAGAAAAAGTAAGTGATTACACCAGCAGCTTCTGATTTCCAAAAACATTTTACAAACATCGTTCAGGCATCAGTTGGGAACAGACTCCTTGAGAGCGGCAGGTTTCAGAGGTATTACTGTTTTTTATTTCAGTGTCTGAGAGAAAAGGCACTAAACCAAACCGGGAGTGAAACGGATGCAGAGAAGTGGACTCAGTTTAAATAAACATAAGAAGTTGACAGAACACCAGACGTTCAACATTCACCCACAGCTCACCATCGCCACCATTCCTGATTAAATATAGCGTCCTGAAAACCGCAGGAGCTGTTAAAGAAAAACTTTCAGCATCTGGGAATGACACACTATTTTCTGTAGAGTAGTGCTTCAAAAACGAATAACTAGTGTCTGAACTTTTCAATTACAAAACAACAGAAACTCACATTCAGTCAAATGTTTTCCAGGACACTCAGACGTTGCCATCATAGCTTCTTCACATGCTTCTACACGAACTAAATATAAATATGAGCTTATGCACAGTTTCATTATTAAACAGTAACTATCAATTTCACTTCAAAGTTTAGAGGATAAAAGAAATGGGGAAATAACACAACATAAATATTTCTAGAAATATTACAATTTTTTTTTGTTTAATGAAAAAAAAAAATGTTTTGGTAAATTTTGGATGTTTTGAGTTTTTTTTCTGGGTAAAGATGTGGTTTCAGAAGGGAAACTAAATTATATAAATGAAGCTTTACAAGAAAATACTTGGAATTCAATGAAAATAAATGAAAAAATACATGTCCTGTATTTTGAGATGATTAATTTAAAATGGCTCTAATTTAAAAGCACATTTTGTGATTGTCTTTTCAATATTGAGTCTTGGTGTTCATATTTTTAGATTAAAAATAAAGCTGAAATCTGACAGTTCAAATTTGAGGGATTAAGAGTATGGAAGAATCATTTTATGAAAATCATGAAGTTGGAAATGTATAATATACGTGTAATAACAAAACTATAAAAGGAACAGTAAGCAGTGGAAAAAGTCAATAATTTTAAGAGATTGGGCCACTTTTTGTGGGGGAAGAAAAATTAAATCTGCAACAAAAACTCAATTTCCAAACTGTACAAAATGAAACAATATTTTAAAAAATACAACATCTGAGAAAATCTTTTCAAGTTTTATGTCAAGAAAAAATATGTTTGGTATTAAATTAACTCAAATTGGGAATATTGCATTTTAAAATGTTTGAATTCAATTGTGATTTTGATCAAACTAAGTTGCACATAAAGAATCAAAATTATTTTATGGAGACTTTACAAGAATAAACCTTCAGATTTGATTGTAAAGGTTTGGAACTTTCTGTGAATATTCATGACTTGTATTTTAATGACTTTCTCAAATACTGAAATTGAGTTTTTGCTCAAACTGTTTCAAAGGTATAATTTAATACAGTTTTTGTATTTTATTTTCTTACCCTTGGATTTTCTCATTATTTTTATTATTGTGTAGTAAAATTACATTACCCTTAATTTGACATGTTCCCCTTCTAAAATTTCAACTTTAATTGATATTTATGGATATTCATAGGATGCAATTTTACTGTTTATTACAAAAATAACGTTTTGTTGTTGTTTTAAGATTTTTAGTCCTCCGTCTTCAACATAGAACCTGCCTCTTAATTTCAGCTCTATTCTCTAAATTTGCAATTGTCCACACAGAATGTCACAGACTCTACATCTTCTGTCCAGAAAAGTATCTCAATTGGCAACAGAGACATTTTAATCCCTCATTGGATATTTATTAAGGTCCAACTTAAAGACAAAATGTTTGCTTTTTTTTTCTCTTTTTTTTTAAAAAAAAGGGGGGAAGAACAGGTCGTTCTTTTCTTCATGTCAGTTGTCTTCATATAACGGAGTGTTAAACTTTCAACAAAGCAAACATCAAACTCAGCAGAAACCCATGCACAGTTCAGATCAGTAACAACAACAACAACAGAGCATCCAGGTTGCAGTTTTTCAGTCTTTCGTGTTGTGTTGATCAAAAGTAAACAGTTTCTCTCACACACGCACACAAAAACACTCACACACGGGGTGAGGGAGGCGGCTGTGTGCCGGGGGGCTCCAGAAATGGTGGATGGGGGGGCAGGACCAGGGGGAGGACAGGACCTCAGGTCAGAATCTGCTGCGAGGGGGCAGCTGGGCTGTACGTGCCGTCGGGGGGGTCACAGCTGGTCTTTGTAGTAGCCGAGCTTGGCGAAGGACATTTCCCTGCGGAGCTGCATCACCTCCCAGAACATCTGCTCGGCTGCAAACACAGCAGGAGGGAGAAGCCGTGTCATCACACACGTGTAACACGAGTCAGAGCAGGCTCCCTCGCCCTTACATATATTACAAGACCCAACAACCCCACTGAATATGACTTTCATGCCTCAATATTCAAACAAAACACATG